>NC_069503.1:328270087-328522587 GCF_027579735.1 Bombina bombina
GCTCTGAGAATCTTTTCAAGGTTCTCAGTGTTTCCTTATTTGGACGATCTCGTGGTACTGGCTCAGTCTTTTCGTTCTGCAGAATCTCATACGATTCAACTTTTGTTGTTTCTTCTAAGACATGGTTGGAGGATCTTTTTATCAAAAGTTCCTTGGTTGCTCAGACAAGGGTCACTTTTTTTTAGGTTTCCAGATAGACTGTGTCAATGTCTTTGTCTCTAACAGACAGGAGACAATTATATTGGGTTTAGTTTGTTGGAACCTTCAGTCTCTATTATTTCCTTCAGTAGCTATATGCATGGAAGTTTTAGGTCTCATGGCTGCAGCATTGGATTCAATTCCCTTTGCTCATTTTCATATGAAACCTTTCCATTTTTTTATGCTGAATTAATGGTGAAGGGATTCTAGGATATAATTTTTAATATCTTTGAATTCCAATGTTCAACTATCTTTGACTTGGTGGTTAGATCACCATCATATAGTTCTACGGGTCTCTTCGATTCATCCAACCTGGACCTTGATCACTACAGATGCGAGTCTTTTAGGTTGGGAGGCTGTCTGGGGATCTCTATCAGCACAAGGGGTTTGAAAATCTCAGGAGGTGAGATTACCATTCAATATTTTGGAACTCTGTGCATTATCAGAGTTCGTCAGTTTTGGCTTCTTTTTGAAGAGAGAGACGTTATTGTTTTTCAGACAGACAATGTCACAACTGTGGCGTATGTCAATCATCAGGGTGGGACTCCCAGTCCTTAGGATGTGAAAGAAGAATCTCAGATACTTGCTTGGGCTAAATCCAGCTCCTGTCTAATTTCTGCGGTCCATATCCCAGGTTTAGACAATTGGGAAGCGGATTATCTCTGTCAATCAAGCTTTACATCCAGGAGAATGGTCTCTTTACCCAGATGTGTTTTTTCAAATTGTTCTGATGTGAGGGTTTTCAGTAATAGTTCTGATGGCATCTGATCTAAACAAGAAAACTTCCCAGGTACCTATTCAGGTCCGGGGATCCTTAGGCGGAAACAGTGTATGCATTGACACTTCCTTGGAGTTATCAATCTGCCTATATTTTTGCTCCTTCTGGTTCTTCTTTTTAAGAGTGATTTTTTTCAAAATCATCATGAAGCAATCGTTTGTGCTGCTGGTGGCTCCAGCATGGCTGCTCAGGTTTTGGTATATGGTTCTTGTTCGGATGTCCAGTTGCCAACCTTGGTCACTTCCACTTAGGCCAGACCTTTTATCTTAAGATTCGTTCTTTCCGTCAGGAAATCAAATTATTAAATTTGATGGTATGGAAATTAAAACGCTTAGTGCTTAGTCATAGAGGTTTCTCTGACTCAGTGATTAATACTATGTTGCAGGTTCGTAAATCTGTGTCTAGAAAGATTTATTATCGAGTTTGGAAGACTTACATCTTATGATGCTCTTCTCATAATTTCTCTTGGCATTCTTTTAGAATTCCTAGGATTTTATAGTTTCTTCATAAGGTTTTGTCTGCAAGTTCCTTGAAAGGACAAATCTCTGCTCTTTCTGTGCTGTTTCACAGAAAAAATTGCTAATCTTTCTGATATTCTTTGTTTTGTTCAGGCTTTGGTTCGTATCAAGCCTGTCATTGAGCCAATTTCTCCTCCTTGGAGTCTTAATTTTTTTCTGAGGGCTTAACAGGCTCTTCCGTTTGAGCATATGCATTCTTTGGACATTGAATTATTTCATGGAAAGTATTGTTCCTTTTGGCCATCTCTTCTGCTAGAAGAGTTTTTGAATTATCTGCTCTTTCTTGTGAGTCTCCTTTTCTGATTTTTTCATCAGGATAAGGTGGTTTTGCTTTCTTTATTTAAATTTTTACCTCAAGTTGTGAATTCTAACAACATTAATAGAGGAATTATTGTTCCTTCCTTGTGTCCTAAATCCTAAGAATTCTTTGGAAAGATCCTTACATTCTTTGGATGTGGTCAGAGTTTTGAAATATTATGTTGAAGCTACTAAGATTTCAGAAAGACTTCTAGTCTATTTGTTATCTTTTCTGGTTTTAGGAAAGGTCAGAAGGTTTCTGCCATTTCTTTGGCGTTTTGGTTAAAGCTTTTGATTCATCATGCTTATGTGGAGTCGGGTAAATCCCCGCCTCAAAGGATTACGGCTCTGTTACGGTTACCCTTAGTCTCGCTGAGAGATGGACCGCTTAGTAGCCTGGATCCCTATTGCTAAAGAGGGGAGAAGCTGCTTTCCATAGTATTCTATATGAGTCTCGCAAATATAGAATAATCTCCCTTAGCTGCAGTACAGCTAGGATACCCTTCTGCCCACAAAAACGAGTCAACGCTGCGATTGAGGGTCAAACAAGAACTCAGGACTGGGATGCCCAGCCTGCTTTTTATTAAGGTTACATGCACACAGGGCACTCCCAGGGGGAGAGGGGGGGAAGCACAAAATCCCCCATCACACATTTAGATAGAGAGCACTGTCCTTTGACAGGCCACAATAGGATTACAGTACTTAAGATAACAAGTTTACAAGTTCATCTTATCAATTAGTCTGGCTCCAGAGGTGATTAGACAATAGTTTCTAAAAGCTGAAAAAAAAAGAGTTAACTCTTTATGAAATGATACTTGTTACGGTTTTCTTGGAGCCCTTCTAAGGCGCTGGCTTGCTGGTTCAGGCATTGCTGCTGGGAAATAAGCTCTTCACAACAAAATAACTAATGCTTCTGTAACAGTGCTCCCTTTCTGTGGAACACTCTGGCAGACACGGTCTGACCCCTTTTCGGGGCAGACTAAGGCTGTCCAGACCGCTGGTTATGCGGGGCTGAGGTCGGTTTGTCTGGACAACCCGTCGGCGTTGCCATTCTGTTTCCCAGGTCTGTAAGTAATGGTGAAATTGAAGGGTTGCAACGATAAGCTCCAACGTAATAGCCTGCCGTTATCTCCAGAGACCCGGTTCAGCCACACCAACGGGTTATGGTCGGTGACCAGAGTGAACTCCTGACCATATAAATAGGGAGTCAATTTCTTTAATGCCCACACCAAAGCCAAACACTCCTTTTCGACCGCTGCATAGCTGACTTCGCGGGGCAGGAGCTTCCGGCTGATGTAGGCAACTGGATGCTCCCCTCCATCTTCGCCTACTTGGCTGAGGACGGCTCCCAGCCCGAACATGGAAGCATCTGTATGGACGATAAAACGTTTGTTAAGGGCTGGGGCCGCCAAGACAGGAGCGTTAATTAGAGCATTTTTGAGAGCCTGGAAAGCCGTTTCACAGTGGGGAGACCACAGGACCTGTCGAGGTAAGTTCTTCTTGGTCAAGTCAGTCAGGGGTTTGGCAAGTGTGCTGTAGTCTGGTACGAACCGTCTATAGTACCCTGCCATGCCCAGGAAGGCTAGGACCTGAGTCTTAGTGATGGGGGTGGGCCAATTGGCGACAGCTTCTATTTTGGCCGGCTCTGGTCGCTGCTTTCCACACCCCACCCGGTGACCCAGGTACTGTACCTCGGCCATCCCAAAGTGGCATTTTTCTGGCTTCAGAGTCAGGCCAGCAGCCCGGATCTGATCCAGAACCATTCCCACATGAGCTAAGTGGTCCTCCCAGGACTCACTGTGGATCGCTATGTCGTCTAGGTAGGCGCAAGCAAAACTCTGGAAGCCATCCAGGAGCCTATCCACCAAGCGCTGGAATGTAGCTGGGGCATTCTTCATCCCAAACGGCATTACCCTAAACTGATATAAGCCGAATGGGGTGACGAATGCCGACTTGGGGATAGCCTCCGGGGCCAGGGGAATCTGCCAGTAACCTTTGCAGAGGTCAATAGTGGTCAGGTAATTTCCCCTGGCTATACGATCGAGTAGCTCGTCTACCCTGGGCATAGGGTAAGCGTCCGTCACGGTATTTTCATTGAGCCTCCGATAGTCTACGCAGAACCGGGTGGTCCCATCTTTCTTGGGCACCAAGACAACTGGGGAGGCCCAGGGACTATCGGAGGGCTCAATTACCCTGAGCTGGAGCATCTCATCGATCTCCTTCTTCATTCCTGTCCTAACTGCTTCGGGGATTCGGTACGGAGCCTGGCGCAAGGGAGCTTGTCCCGGAGTATCTACCTGGTGGGTGGTTAAAGTAGTGTACCCTGGCTTCGGGGAGAAGGTGAGGTGTTTGGACTGGAGGAGTTGGTTGAGCTGCTCCCTTTCAGTGGGGCTAAGTCGGTCCCCTATCTGAACCTGCGCCACTATACCTGTGGGGAGGCTCTTTTCTAATAGGTCTGGAATGGGTAAACTGTCGGGGTCTTCCTGAGGGGAACAACATACGGCCGTCACGTTCTCTGGTCGCTCAAAATATTCCTTGAGCATGTTTACATGGAATGTCTTTCTAAGATTGTTGTCGTGGCAGCTAGCTATCACATAAGTGGTGTCTCCCCTTTTCTCTACGATCTGGTAGGGACCCTGCCAGGACGCCTGCAATTTGTCTGTCTTCACCGGCTTAAGTACTAACACCTTTTGTCCTATGGTGAAGATTCTCTTTCGGGCCCCCCGATCGTACCATACTTTCTGTCTTCTCTGGGCCAACTGGAGATTAGCCCGCACGGATTTGGCTAATTGCTCCATTCGGTCCCTGAGTTCCAGCACGTATGGCACAATTGGGACACCGTCAGCCTCCATCTCTCCCTCCCAGTGCTCCCGGATCAGGTTTAGGGGTCCCCGTACCTTTCTTCCGTAGAGCAACTCGAAGGGAGAGAACCCTGTCGTTTCCTGGGGCACCTCCCGATAAGCAAATAGGAGGTGCGGCAGGAAGCGTTCCCAGTCTCGGTATTCCTGAGTGAACGTCTTGAGCATTTGCTTGAGGGTCCCATTGAACCTCTCACACAGCCCGTTCGTCTGGGGGTGGTATGGGGAGCTCAGGAGGGACTTAATTTTGCAAACCTGCCAGAGTTGTTGGGTCAATTCAGCCGTAAATTGGGTGCCTCGGTCGGATAGGATTTCTTTTGGAAATCCTACCCGGGAGAACACCTGTACTAGTGCATTCGCTACCGTATCCGCTTGTATGTTGGATAGGGCGACAGCCTCTGGGTACCTGGTAGCGTAGTCCACTACGGTAAGAATGTATCGCTTACCGGAGGGACTAGGGGTAGCCAGTGGTCCCACTAGGTCAATAGCAACCCGGCTGAAGGGTTCCTCTACAATGGGCATATTTACTAGCTGGGCTTTAGGGTGATCGCCTCGCCTTCCTACTCGTTGACACACATTGCAGGTGTTACAGTAAGTTCTAACGTCAGCATGCACCCCTGGCCAAAAGAACGTGTGAGTAATGCGGTGTAGGGTACGGGTAACGGCTAGGTGGCCTGCTAAGGGGATGTCGTGGCCTATTTTGAGGATTTCTTGACGGTATTTGTGGGGCACTACCAGCTGTCGCCTACGCTGTCCCCTTTTCTCTGTCCAGCGGTATAGTTTCCCTTTTTCCCATAAGAATGTTTCGTTATCTGCCCCTCCCCCTCCGGTCTCTGCTCGTTCCCGGTACTTTTGTAAGGTCGGGTCAGTCTTAGACTCTGCCTCGAAAGCATCTGGGGTGTCCCAGGGTATGGGGCCTAACCTGTCAGGCAAGGTCGGGGTAGGTCTTACCTGTGTCTCCCGCACTGGTGAGAGCTCTCGCTCCGTCCGGGCTTGGGCCCGTGTAGTCACTGGGTCCGCCTCGTTGTTGCATACTGGAGCATAGGCAGAAGTCATGGGGCCCAAATTGTTGCCCAGTAGTACTTCGGCAGGTAAATTATCCATTAGGCCCACGTTCACAGCCCCCTTTCCCGCTCCCCAATCAAGATGCACTTTAGCTGTTGGAATTTTGTACACATCCCCCCCCGCCACTCTAACGGCCACAGTCTGTCCGGATCGCTTGTGCTCTGGCACCAAATGACTCTGTACCAGCGTGATAGTAGCCCCTGTGTCTCGCAATCCCTCGGTAGATCGCCCCTCGAGCCATACCCTCTGCCGATGGTGCTGGCGGTTATCTGAGGCAGCATATACAGGGTCTGCCTCGTGAAGCGGCCCCACATATCCCTCCATAGGGGCCTCTTGGTTAACACAGAGGGCCCGGGCCGGACGATAGGACCCAGAGGGGTAATTGTAATTCCTGGGTGTCTGGTGCGTATTAAGGGGGCAGCTAGCCATGAAATGCCCTGGTTGCTTGCATCGGTGGCAAGTCGGTCTGGGACGCTCAGAGCTGTTATTGGGTGGTCCTGAGTGTCGGACGGGCCCTGTGGGCACCGGGGCTCGGAATTCAGCACGAGGGGGTGCACGGTAAACCTCTCTGGGTTCGACCCGTGCTGGAGCTCGGTAGTTCATGGGTTCGTGAAGACGGGAGTCATAATGTTCATCGGCCAATTTGGCTGCTTCTTCTAAGGTAGAAGGCCGCCTGTCTCGCAGCCATTCCTTCCCTTGCTGTTCCATGCCATTATAAAAATGTTCTAAGAGAAACAATTGTAAAATTTCCTCCCCAGTCACCGCTTTACTTCCGCTCAGCCAGTGATTTGCCGCTCTCCGCATTCGGTGCGCCCATTCCATATGGGTATCGTTAGGCTTCTTTTCCGTGCCCCGAAACTGTCGGCGATACGTGTCCGGAGTTACAGCGTACCGTCGCAACAGTGTCTCCTTAACTAGCTCATACTGTGTCACTTCCTCAGCACCCAGAGTACGAAAGGCTTCCAGGGCTCGCCCGGATAGTTTCCCAGACAATATCGTGGGCCACTCTCTGTTGGGAATCTGGTGCAGGGCACATTGCCTTTCGAAGTCCGCCAAATATTCATCAATCCCTGTCTCGCTCTCTAGGAAGGGTCGAAATGCCGCATAGGGTATCTTGGGCCTCCCAGCATTTTCGACAGGGATGATTACCTGCGGGGCTTCAGCATTGCGGTGTGCGTTCGCTAGGTTGAGTTCGTGGGTTCGAGTCTCTCGTATATCCTTGTCCGCCTCCGCCATCAACTGCTGTACCAATTCCATGGAGGGGTTCGGCCCGTATAATGAGAGCCTTTCCCGAACAATCCTTGTTTTTTCGTCACTAATCATGGTCGGTGTTTCCGCCATTGTGAAGCTCTGATCCAGTTCGGTCAATTCTGCGATCAGCTCTCTCCTCGGCCGGTTGCTGGCGTACCCCCCTCTGCTTTCAAGTAAATCCTTTAGGGTTGTACGCTTCAATTTTTCGTAAGCGCTCTCCATCCGTTCTGTACCTCTCCTAGGAAATCCAGGAAAATCCCGCCGCTGCCGCCAAATGTTACGGTTACCCTTAGTCTCGCTGAGAGATGGACCGCTTAGTAGCCTGGATCCCTATTGCTAAAGAGGGGAGAAGCTGCTTTCCATAGTATTCTATATGAGTCTCGCAAATATAGAATAATCTCCCTTAGCTGCAGTACAGCTAGGATACCCTTCTGCCCACAAAAACGAGTCAACGCTGCGATTGAGGGTCAAACAAGAACTCAGGACTGGGATGCCCAGCCTGCTTTTTATTAAGGTTACATGCACACAGGGCACTCCCAGGGGGAGAGGGGGGGAAGCACAAAATCCCCCATCACACATTTAGATAGAGAGCACTGTCCTTTGACAGGCCACAATAGGATTACAGTACTTAAGATAACAAGTTTACAAGTTCATCTTATCAATTAGTCTGGCTCCAGAGGTGATTAGACAATAGTTTCTAAAAGCTGAAAAAAAAAGAGTTAACTCTTTATGAAATGATACTTGTTACGGTTTTCTTGGAGCCCTTCTAAGGCGCTGGCTTACTGGTTCAGGCATTGCTGCTGGGAAATAAGCTCTTCACAACAAAATAACTAATGCTTCTGTAACAGGCTCATTCTACTAAGTCAGTTTCTACTTCCTGGGCTTTTAAGAATGAAGCTTCTGTTGATCAGCTTTGCAAAGCAGCAACTTGGTCTTCTTTGCATACTTTTTCTAAATTCTACCATTTAGATGTTTTTTCTTCTTCAGAAGCAGTTTTTGGTAGAAAAGTACTTCAGGCAGCTGTTTCAGTCTGATTCTTCTGCTTATAATTTCAGTTTTTTTCATTATAAAGATTAAAACTTTTGATTTGGGTTGTGGATTGTTTTTTCAGCGGAATTGGCTGTCTTTATTTTATCCCTCCCTCTCTAGTGACTCTTGCGTGGAGTTCCACATCTTGGGTATTTGCTATCCCATATGTCACTAGCTCATGGACTCTTGCCAATTACATGAAAGAAAACATAATTTATGTAAGAACTTACCTGATAAATTCATTTCTTTAATATTGGCAAGAGTCCATGAGACCCACCCTTTTTGTGGTGGTTATGATTTTTTTGTATAAAGCACAATTATTCCAATTCCTTGTTGATGCTTTCGCTCCTTTCTTATCACCCCACTTCTTGGCTATTCATTAAACTGAATTGTGGGTGTGGTGAGGGGTGTATTTATAGGCATTTTGAGGTTTGGGAAACTTTGCCCCTCCTGGTAGGAATGTAAATCCCATACGTCACTAGCTCATGGACTCTTGCCAATATGAAAGAAATTAATTTATCAGGTAAGTTCTTACATAAATTATGTTTTTCCAATGTACACAGTGATATATAAGAAATGTGTAGTAGATAAAGAAAACAGAATTTATGTATATGAATACAATAGGAATTCTCTGACCTATGTATTTGTCATAGATATACATTGTTTTATACATTGTCCAGTTTGCTTTCCTTAAACTTGAATTCCAAAAATAATTTTTGTATTATGTCTTGTACATTTTCTGTCAGCTCTTCATAAGGTATCACAAGATAAAACCAACTTGCTTTAAAAGACTTTAGAATATTATGTATTAATTATGTATTATTGTATTATGTATTAAGCATATACTTGTGTTTTGTTTTGTTTTTCTACTCACAGCTGCTCCTTTTCCTTAAAGCTTTTTCTGAAACTGAGCAAACAAAGTTGGCTATACTCACAGGAATATTATTAGCAAGTGGAACCTTGCCAGCCACGATTTTAACAAGCCTTTTTACAGAGAACATAGTGAAAGAAGGTACATTTTATGCTTATATGGAGTTCTTGATATTCTAATCAAATGTCTGTGTATATACTACTTCATATACTATATCATTTTTGGTAGGCTGTTCTGTAAATTAAATTATTGAATGCTAATGAGCAATACTTGAAATATATATTATAACATCAAAACTTAGGAAATAATGCCTGAAATGGACATACTTTCTTTCATGTAATTGGCAAGAGTCCATGAGCTAGTGACGTATGGGATATACATTCCTACCAGGAGGGGCAAAGTTTCCCAAACCTCAAAATGCCTATAAATACACCCCCCACCACACCCACAATTCAGTTTTACAAACTTTTTCTACGTTGATATGCGCTTCGCATAGGTTCTCTGTTATCGGTCGTAGAGATTCATCTCCTACCTCCGTTTTCAGATCAACGATATACTCTTATATACCATTACCTCTGCTGATTCTCGTTTCAGTACTGGTTTGGCTATCTACTTTATGTAGATGAGTGTCTTTTGGTAAGTATGTTTTATTTTAATTATGACACTCTCAGCTATGGTTTGGCACTTTATATGTAAAGTTCTAAATATATGTTTTATACTTATATTTGCCATGATTCAGGTTAATCAGTATATTTCCTTCTTACAGACTGTCAGTTTCATTTTGGGAAATGCATATGAATATATTTTTTCTTTACCTGAAAAATTTTCAAATTGACTTTTCTTTCTAAGTTGCGGGCTGTTAGGCTCGCGGGAGCACAAAATGCTGTAATTTATTGCGTCATTTTTGGCGCAAGATTTTTTTGGCACGAGAATTACGTCATTTCCGGTTTCTTAGTTGGCGCCGAGAGTTTTCACGTAGTTGCATCATCTATGACGCTCTTGTTTGTTGCAGACGTTTTTGGCGCCAAAAAATATTTTGTCAATTGTGGGCGTCATACTTGGCACCAGTTTTTTTGACATTATTTAAATCATTGTTTCTTTTTGCTTCTGGTTTCCAGAGGCTTATTCTGTTTGCATTTTTTCCCATTCCTGAAACTGTCATATAAGGAAATTTGTTAATTTTGCTTTATATGTGGTTTTTTTCTATTACATATTGCAAGATGTCTCAATCTGACCCTGTATCAGAATCTACTTCTGGAATGCTACTGCCTGATGTCGGTTCTACCAAAGCTAAGTGCATTTGTTGTAAACTTGTGGTAACTGTTCCTCTGGCTGTAGTTTGTGTTAGTTGTCATGATAAACTTTCAAAAGCAGACAATATTTCCATTAGTAATAATCCATTACCTGTTGTTGTTCCTTCAACATCTAATGTTCAGGATATACCTGTTAATGTAAGGGAATTTGTTTCTAATTCCATTCAGAAGGCACTGTCTGTTATACCACCTTCTAATAAACATAAAAGGTCTTTTAAAACTTCTCATAAATTTGATGAATTTTTAAATGACCGACAGCATTCTGATTTATCTATCTCTGATGAGGATCTATCTGGATCAGAAGATTCTGCCTCAGATATTGACACTGACAAATCTTCATATTTATTCAAAATGGAGTTTATTCGTTCTTTATTAAAAGAGGTGTTGATTGCATTAGATATGGAGGAGTCTAGTCCTCTTGATATTAAGATCAGTAAACATTTAAATTTGGTTTTTAAACCTCATGTAGTTATTCCAGAGGTTTTTCAGTTCCTGACGCTATTTCAGATGTAATTTCTAGGGAATGGAATAGTTTGGGTACTTCATTTACTCCTTCAAGGTTTAAGAGACTGTACCCTTTGCCGCCTGATAGATTGGAGTGTTGGGAAAAGTTGATGGGGCTATCTCTACTCTTGCTAAACTTACTACTATTCCTACGGCAGATAGTACTTCTTTTAAGGATCCTTTAGATAGGAAGCTTGAATCTTATCTAAGGAAGGCTTATTTATGTTCAGGTCATCTTCTTAGGCCTGCTATTTCTTTGGCTGATGTTGCTGCAGCCTCAACTTTTTGGTTGGAGGCTTTAGCGCAACAAGTACCAGATCCTAATGTGTATAGCATTGTTAAGCTAATTCAACATGCTAATAATTTCATTTGTGATGCCATTTTTGATATCATTAGAATTGATGTCAGGTATATGTCTTTAGCTATTTTAGCTAGAAGAGCTTTATGGCTTAAATCTTGGAATGCAGATATGACTTCTAAGTCAATGTTGCTATCTCTTTCTTTCCAAGGTAATAAGTTGTTTGGTTCTCAGCGGATTCTATAATTTCAACTGTCACTGGGGGGAAGGGAGCTTTTTTGCCTCAGGATAAAAAATCTAAAGGTAAATTTAGGGCTGCTAACCATTTTCGTTCCTTTCGCCAGAATAAGGAGCAGAAGCCTGACCCTTCCCCTAAAGGAACGGTTTCCAATTGGAAGCCTTCTCCAGTCTGGAATAAATCCAAGCCTTTTAGAAAATCAAAACCAGCCCCCAAGTCCACATGAAGGTGCGGCCCTCATTCCAGCACAGCTGGTAGGGGGCAGACTACGATTTTTCAAAGATGTTTGGATCAATTCAATCCAAAATCATTGGATTCAGAACATTGTTTCTCAAGGGTACAGAATAGGTTTCAAAGTAAGACCGTCTGTGAGAAGTTTCTTTCTCTCATGCATTCCAGTGAACCCAGTAAAGGCTCAGGCTTTCCTGAAGTGTGTTTCAGACCTGGAGTCATCTGGGGTAATTGTGCCAGTTCCATTTCTGGAACGGGGTCTGGGGTTTTATTCAAATCTGTTTATTGTTCCAAAGAAAGAGAATTCTTTCAGACCAGTTCTGGATCTAAAAATTTTGAATTGTTATGTAAGAATACCAACATTCAAGATGGTGACTATAAGGACTATTCTGCCTTTTGTTCAGCAAGGGCATTATATGTCCACAATAGACTTACAGGATGCTTATCTTCATATTCTGATTCATCCAGATCACTATCAGTTCCTGAGATTCTCTTTTCTAGACAAGCATTACCAATTTGTTGCTCTTCCTTTTGGCCTAGCAACAGCTCCGAGGATCTTTTCAAAGGTTCTCGTGCCCTACTCTCTGTAATCAGAGAGCGGGGTATTGTGGTGTTTCCTTATTTGGACGATATCTTGGTACTTGCTCAGTCTTTACATTCTGCAGAACCTCACACGAATCAACTAGTGTTGTTTCTTCAAAAACATGGTTGGAGGATCAATTTACCAAAGAGTTCCTTGATTCCTCAGACAAGGGTAACCTTGATTTTTCATCAGGATAAGGCGGTTTTGCGGACTTCATTTAAATTTTTACCTAAAGTTGTGAATTCCAACAACATTAGTAGAGAAATTGTCCTAATCCTAAGAATTCTTTGGAAAGATCTTCACATTCTTTGGACGTGGTAAGAGCTTTGAAATATTATGTTGAAGCTACTAAAGATTTCAGAAAGACTTCTAGTCTATTTGTTATCTTTTCTGGTTCTAGGAAAGGTCAGAAGGCTTCTGCCATTTCTTTGGCGTCTTGGTTAAAGCTTTTGATTCATCATGCTTATTTGGAGTCGGGTACATCCCCGCCTCAGAGGATTACGGCTCATTCTACTAGGTCAGTTTCTACTTCCTGGGCTTTTAAGAATGAAGCTTCTGTTGATCAGATTTGCAAAGCAGCAACTTGGTCTTCTTTGCATACTTTTACTAAATTCTACCATTTTGATGTTTTCTCTTCTTCAGAAGCAGTTTTTGGTAGAAAAGTTCTTCAGGCAGCTGTTTCAGTTTTATTCTTCTGCTTATAATTTCAGTTTTTTTCATTATAAGATTAAAACTTTTTGATTTCCGTTGTGGATTCTTTTTTCAGCGGAATTGGCTGTCTTTATTTTTATCCCTCCCTCTCTAGTGACTCTTGCGTGGAGTTCCACATCTTGGGTATTTGCTATCCCATACGTCACTAGCTCATGGACTCTTGCCAATTACATGAAAGAAAACATAATTTATGTAAGAACTTACCTGATAAATTCATTTCTTTCATATTGGCAAGAGTCCATGATGCCCACCCTTTTTGTGGTGGTTATGATTTTTTTGTAAAAAGCACAATTATTCCAATTCCTTATTGATGCTTTCGCTCCTTTCTTATCACCCCACTTCTTGGCTATTCATTAAACTGAATTGTGAGTGTGGTGGGGGGTGTATTTATAGGCATTTTGAGGTTTGGGAAACTTTGCCCCTCCTGGTAGGAATGTATATCCCATACGTCACTAGCTCATGGACTCTTGCCAATATGAAAGAAATGAATTTATCAGGTAAGTTCTTACATAAATTATGTTTTTCTATCATGTGGTTCATCATACTGTAATCCACCGTTCAGTTTTTATTAATAGCAAACATGCCTTTTGTTTATCCAATATATTGCAAGTTACATCTCCAATGTTTCTTATAAATGATATGTGTGGTGTGGCTTTATAGTTTTTACACAATAGGTTTCATAATCATTCATATAATTATAGCAGATTATATTAGTTTGCTGTGTTTTTGCTGTATTTTGAATTGATGCAGTAAAGTCTGTATGGTCTGTAAGACCATGGCCTCTATTTAAGAAAGTCTGGCTGACCTGATCCGACAGTGCGGATCAGCTCCACCAGACCTCGCTGAATACGGAGAGCAATATGCACTCCATTATTCAGCATTGCACCAGCAGCTCACAAGAGCTGCTGGTGCAACGCTGCCCCCTGCAGACTCGCGCCCAATGGGCCGCCAGCAGGGGGGTTGTCAATCAACCCGATCGTACTCGATCGGGTTGAATTCCGGCGATGTCTGTCCGCCTGCTCAGAGCAGGCGGACAGGTTATGGAGTAGCGGTCTTTGTGACCGCTGCTTCATAACTGCTTGATAGATAGGCCCCCATGTCTCATATGTCTTATATAACCAGTGGCATGTTGTTACACTGAGATTCAAAAGAAATGGGGCTTTTCATAATAAAATCAGTTTTCTATGGAGAAGATAACTTTGTAGCACACACTTGTGTAGAGAATATGGGTTATTTAAACATTTTAAATATAACAGCGAATGTATTTTTTTTTATTCATATTAGAACAATTGACAAACAATCAATAATTCACACTATTAACGCTGAAACAGTTACATACACCAGTAAGGCATAGCAAGGTAGTAAACCATCCCCCACGGGGGAGGTAAGTGGCTGATTCTGGCTTCTGTAGTTGCACAAAATAACGGCCCGGGAGACGGGCGAGTAAAGTAGGGAAAGATAAGAAAAAGAGAAAGAAATGGGGGAGGGGGATGAGGGTCAGCTCTTCAGGCGCTCCACCGTGACAAAGTGAGATTTGGACGTGAGAGGTCCTGAATTATGGAGTGTGGAAGGTCTGCACGTTGTGAATAGGTTAGTTTCATGTAGGGTCTTGGGGCTAACGGAATCCGGGTCGTAGTATAAGGTGCAATTGGATGCTGTCGTGTTGTGATTGAGTCATCTGATATGGTGTAGTGTGAATCAAGTCGCATTGAGCGAGTGGGAGGGTGTAGGGAGTCGGGACATAGCTGTCATGTCCGTCTTGGCCTCCCTAACACTGCAGAGGGTGGGTTTCCCACAAGAAGCATACTTCTGCTAGGAAGTTCAATTTGTTTCATTTAGCGTAGCCTAATTCCTCCAGAATCAGCAGGTCAGCTATTTTGTCTGACCAGTCTGCGATGCTTGGGGTATACACGGATTTCCAATAAAGGGCTATCAGGGCCTTGGCTCCCGTTAGACCTATCTGGAGAAGGGTCTGTCTGAGTTTGCAGGATAGGCTCGGAATGTCGTTAAGTAGGGCTATGCGAGGCGATAGGGTAAAGTCCTGTGACAGTAGGGTTTGAAAGTGTCTTTTTATCCCACGCCACAAAGGGAGTAGCTTAGTACAGGTCCACCACATGTGTAGGTAGCTGCCCCTTTCTGTGCATCCTCTCCAGCATCGGTCTGAAGCATTGGGGTAAATTGAGTGGAGCCTTGAGGGAGTGAGGTACCACCTCATCAATACTTTAAAGTTTAGCTCTAATGATTGAGGGGAGGTTGAGGCCCTTTTATTATGTATGAAGATTTTTTGCCAGTCTTCGACTGGGATATCTGATTCCAGGTCTAGTTGCCACTTTTGTGTGTATGAGGGGATCTGGTGTGAGTGGTCTGCCTGTATAATTTTCCTAGCTAGTGAAAGAGAGTGTCTCGCGGGGGTATCAGAGGTGCAGTGTTTTTCAAATGGTGTAAGATCTCTGAGGAAGTCTTGTTTATGGGGGATGTGGCTATGAAGTGGTCTAGTTGTGAATATTTAAGCCAGTTGGTGTACCTACCCCCCGCTATTGTCACCAGGGTGTCACGTTGCTTAAGTTTTCCTTGTATAATGAAATCTTTAAGAGGAGTGGTATAACCCCATTCCCCCACCCTTTGCTGACCCTTATCTAGACCTCCCTCAATTCAGCATTGATGGGGATTGGGAAAAGTGGGGAACGGATACCTGATATTTGTTTCCTTCGTTGTAATATCGAGTCCCAGGACTCGAACACCCCACGAAAGGTTGCTATGGCGGTGCATTGGGGTGGCCTAAGATCTTTGGGGACCCAGCAAAGGGCACCCACGTCAGGCACTTTAAGTATATGTGAGTCAATAGCCACTCAAGCCTTGGATTCCTTAGATCTGTGCCAATCTATTAATCTTTGTAATGTAATCGCATCTAAGTAGTCAGCTATGCATGGCAAGCCCAGACCCCCGTTTACATAAGATCTATACATAGTGTCCCTATGGACTCTGGGTTTGATACTCCCCCATATGAATGAGTTAATGTGTTTTTGTAGTCGGGATGTGAACCATCTGGGATCGGGTATTGGGAGTGCTTGGAATAGGTATAAGATCCTGGGCAGGACTGTAATTTTGATGCTTTGGGTGCGCCCCCACCATGTGAGGGGCTTGGCCGACCAGGTCTGAAGGTCTTGTTGAATTCATCGGGAGAGGGCCAGGTAGTTTTCGTCAAAGAGTTGGGTAAGGTTGGGGGACAACTGGGTACCTAGATATTTGAGTGATTTATGTTGTAATGTCAAAGGGCAGACTGCCGTTACCGCCCCCAGGTCCTCCTGTGTGAGGAAGATATTTAGGATCTCTGATTTGTCTTTATTGATCAAGAAGTCGGAGTATTTGCCAAAAGTGTCAAGTTGTGTTAATAATTTTGGGATCAAGGAAAGGGGGTTTGATAATGTAAATAGCACATCATCATCATATAGAGCTATTTTGAAGTTGTGTGGGCCAATTTGGTTTCGTCGATATCTGTGTCTTGTCGTATAAGTGTGGCTAGGACTTCCATGGAAAGGATAAATAAGATGGGCGACAGTGGACAGCCCTGTCTGGTACCATTTTGTATACTAAAGGATTCGGATAACATCCCATTTGCCCTAACCTGCGCTGTGGGGGATGTATATAGGCTGAAGATTCGAGTTATCATTTTGGGGCCAAAACCTTGTGCTACTAAGGTTTTCCTTAGGAAGTTCCAGTTTATGCGATCGAACGCTTTTTCTGCATCTGGCGCAATCAGGACCGAGGGGATACCCTGTTGTTTAGCTAGGCATGCAAGGGTGAATGCTCTAATTGTGTTGTCTCTGGCCTCTTTCCCTGGAACAAAGCCTACCTGGTCTGCATGAATTAGGGTATGCAGGAATTTATTAATTCGGTTCGCTAAGATCCTGCCCAGGATCTTGATGTCTGTGTTGAGGAGGGAAATGGGTCTGTAACTGCTGGGGTTAGTAGGGTCCTTGTCAGGTTTGGGTATTACCGCTATGTGCGCCTTTAACATTTCCGTTGGCAGTGTATGGCTCTCGTCCAATGTATTGAACAATTTAGTTAGACGTGGGGCTATGATGTGTGCAAAGGATTTATAGTAGGTGTTTGAGAAGCCGTCAGGGCCGGGTGCCTTTCCGTTAGGTAAGTTACGTATTGCTCTGGTCACCTCTCCTATTGATATTGGCTCTTCCATTGTGTCCCTCTGTAGGGTCTCCAGTTTAGCTATGTTGGCTGAGTCGATGTAGGACTGCATGTGTTCTAGGTGTTCGGGGGTAGCGGGGGCTTCAAGATTGTATAATTTAGAGTAAAATTGGCTCAGGCAGTTCGCTATCTGTTTGTTATCATATATGTAGTGGTTGTTAGTGGAAGCCAGTTTTTGTATCTGGCTTTTGCTCGTTTGGGCTCTTTACCCTCGTACGCATACAATTTCCTAATGTTGAGGGCTCTCCTCTGGGCCTCTTTCAGTAATAATTTATTGAGGTCCTGTCTGACTTTCACTATCTGGTTATAAAGAGTTGTGTCTGACGGGGCATTTTTGTGTCGGAGTTCTAGGTCTGAGAGTTGAGTCGTTAAGGACTCCAACTCTTTGTTATATGTCCTTTTCCTGAAAGTAGAATGTTTAATGCATTCTCCCCTGATTACTGCTTTGTGGGCCGTCCAGACTGTACTGATACTTGTTTCCGGAGTATCATTGAATCTAAAATATTCCATTAGGGATTTCTCTAGGGATTTCTTGATGGGAGGGGTGCGGAGAAGGGAGTCATCCATCCTCCACACGAACTGTGTGGTTGGGTGGTTAGGCCACAACAGCTCAATCTCCACTCGGGAGTGGTCCGACCATGGGGTGGCTTCTATGGATGAGTCTTTGACCAGAGATAGGTGATTTCTGTTGATTAATATATAGTCAATCCTTATGTATACCGACCAAGGATATGAATAAAAGGTGTAGTTTTTTTGGGTCGGGTGCTGAACTCTCCAAATATCTATGAGTCCCAGCAGGGAGAAGCAGTTATATATGGCATTGGGGGGTTTGCTCCTCGCCAGCCCTGCACTGGTAGAAATATCTAGTCTTGGGTCAAGAGCTGTATTTATGTCTCCTCCTAGTATTAGAGTACCCTTCTTATTTTCTGTCACTAATTTCAGTAGACGGTGGAAGAATGTGGATTTGCTAGAGTTGGGTGCATAAACATTCACTAGGGTCACTGGGTTGTTGAAGAGGTAGCCTACCAGAATTAGAATTCTGCCTTCTGCGTCCACTATTTGCTTTGTAAGATTAAACTGTAAGTTGTTGTGTATTAGTATGCCTACGCCATTTTTCTTCTTGGTATGTAGGGAGTTGAGGTAACATAGAGGGTGGTATTTTGAGGTAAATTTAGGTTCTGCGTCTTTTAGGAAGTGAGTCTCTTGGACAAACACGATAGAGTCTGACTGTTTAGCGAAGCTTCTCAGTGCTATAGACCGTTTAGTGGGCGATTTGAGGCCCTTTACATTCTGTGATAGAATAACTAATGTTTTGTCAGTCATGGTGGGTCCTGAATGTGATTTATAAGCATATGAATTTGGGATCTTACCTGATGTGATCTGTCACGGGGAGGTGTAGCAAACCTGTGAATGGTGGTCAGGAGAGGAGTGAAGGCACTTAGTAGTAAGACAGCATTTAGGTAGGGTCGGCTGGCGCCCACGGTGGAGGCTGAGCTGAGAAGGAAGGAGAAAGGTAAGGAGGAGGAAAAAATGAAAGTAAGAAATAAGCATATCAAGAGCATAACATTTTTAACATACTGCATAACACTTAGCATTGAGTTGGGGATTTCCAACTCTATCTCTTAGGGAGCAATAACACAATTACTACCTAAGTGGGGGGTAAACTAGCAGTTAAATACTAGGTTGGCCTAGCCTAAGGGACAAAGCTTACAACACAGTAAATTGTGAGAGTGTGTAAATCAAGGGGGAGGGGAAACTTGGATGTTCAATAGAGGTATGACTATGGCGCTACATTGGACCTGGGGTGGTGGGACTTTATATATATGAAGGTCCGGTAACCTTATGATTATAGAGTCCATTCAGTGTTACCACAGTCCTTTGAATACTGTTAAAGCAGGTCCGGGGTCTTTCAACCTAGAGCTCTTCATGATGGCTCAGATGTGTTCCCGGTTGGGTTCTGTTGGGAAGAATTGGTGTTTCTTTTCTTTTTCGGAACTGTTGTCCACTCTGGTCTTTGTGGTCTTGGTGGGAGGTTAGGCTGTGATCTGGGAGCACTGACATTGTCTTTTAGTGATGGTAAGGAAGGTTGAGGTATGTCCAGCTGGCGGCAAAAATCCTCCAAATCCTCAGCATCTTTGTAGGTGTAAGTTTTGTCCCCCTTCGTGACTTTAATGGTGAATGGGAATCCCCATTGGTATTGGGTGTCGAGATCTGTCATATGTAAGGTCAGATATCTCGCTTCATTACGTTTGGCTAGTGTTAACGCACTTAGATCCGCATAAACTTGAATTAGGTCTTCGCCAAATTTCTTCCTAGCTGCCTGTAGGATTCTTTCCTTGTCAGAGAATCTGTGACAGCATAGTATGATGTCCCTGGGGGGGGCTGAGGAGGGCGGTCTAGCCCTGAGAACCCTGTGGGCCCTATCAATTGGGATGTTTTCTTCAGTCCTTAGTTCCAGCAGGTATTTAAATAAATTTTGTAAATAGGATGATATTTGAGGGGGTAGGATTTGTTCAGGGACTCCTCTAATCCGTAAATTCTGGTGCCTACCCCTGTTGTCCAGATCCTCTACTTGGGCTTGTAACTGTAAAATAGTGGAGTTCTGATGTTCAAGTGCTATCGCCATGTTATCAGAGGTCTTGGAGGTTTCTTCGTACTGTTCTTCCAGCTGCAAGACTCTGTGTCCCAGGGCATTAACCTCCCGTTTTACACTGGCTAACCCCTCTTTGATGGTGTTGTTAACTTGATTAATAAAATTAGAGAGGTCATCTTTTGTAGGCAGCGAGCTGAGATCTGCTTTTGTGACTAAAGTGGAATGGCTTTCTGGCCCCAGCAGGGTTTCATCTGCCCTGTCCTGTGTGTCAGCTGTGGGTGATTCTTCCGTGCAAGAAGTGGAGCCCTCTAAAGTTTTAAAGAAGGCATTGAATTTGTTGCCTTGTGCTGTTAGATGTTTTGTGGCTTTGTCACTTTTTGTTTTGTTTCTGGCTGCCATGGCAGTGTCTTGGGCTTTTACACTTAACACTTTCAGGGTCTGCGGCGAGCTCACAGTTAACCTAAAATATGCTGGTCGTGGTGGCAATGCTTTCTTAAGCCCTTCCCAAGGGGATTAATCACAATGGGTGTGAATAACGTTGAGGCAAAGTCTATGGAACTGCGTTATACCGCCCAGGGCCAGCCACGTGGGATTCCGTAAAACTAGCTTTGTGGTTTAAGTTATGAGCGGGTACTCGTTTATAGAGACTTAGCGTGGGGGATTTAGAAGTGTGTCAATATCTGTCCCCTGAGGGGTACACACGCAGCTCTCTCCAGGTTGGTACAGGTCTCAAGATCCAGGAGCAGTCTCTCTCTCCGCCGGGTGCAGTATTTCAGCTGCGCTACTCAATCTGTGCAGTTACCAGGCCGGAGCTTCTGTCCCGGGTTGTGCGCGTCTGAAATATAAAGGCAGTGAAAATTATGCCGGCATCTCAAGTCCCCCTTGTTCTGTGGCGTTTAACCATGCCTTTTGGTGTTGGGTATAGGGAATAACACCCCCGTTATAGTGTCCTTGGCTTCAGCTGTATCGGAGCTCTAAGAGAATGCGGCCATGTTCGTTCTCGGCCGGCTCTGCCCCCCACAGCGAATGTATTTTACCTCTCTGTAACCATGTGTCGCAAGCTATGCCCTATAAAAACTAGAGTTCCTTTTATACATGGTCATTATGGCACCCAGTACAACTTTAAAAACAGGTTGAAACTTTAATTGTCTTGAATTTATTATAAAAAGCAAACCTACCAATGAAATATACTGTATTTTTTTAACTCAAGTATAGTATTTATGCTTATATTTTTTTTTAATATATTTGAACCAACCTGCCAGCATATACATTGTGTTCCAAATAACACATTTTGTTCAGAATGAAGGACAAGGGCAGAAGAGCTGGGTTTTTTTGCATTGCATATAGACCAACAAAAATTTCAAGCACAACGAGGTAAAGAGATCTTGAAAGTGAATTAAAATGAATGTCCTTTCTATTCACATATTTTGTCACCTAAAAAAAAATCCCTCGGTGCACAACCTAATACAATTTGCTACACAAACCTGTGGATAGTACCTGCTGTTTTGTGGGCATATGTTATTATTGTAGAAGCCTTTATAATTGTGATTCCAGGATTCTGCAAATGTTCTCTCAATATACAGCCACAGAGATTTCTCAGAACAATCAATTTACAATAACCGTTCTTTTTTTCTTCATGTGCAGGTATTTCTGCATCATTTGCTGTAAAGCTTTTCAAAACATGGATGGCAGAAAAGGATGGCAGTGCCGTGACATCATCCTTACGAAAAGCAAACCTTGATAAAAGATTACTAGTAAGTATATATTTATATATGACTTTGTGGTAGTAGAATTCTAAAAGCTCAACTATCAATATAAATTATAATGTTTTATAACTTGAAGTGCACAAAGTACTGTAGAATAATAAAAATGAAATCTGCAATAGTCTTATTAGGACTACCTTGTTTTTTTCTGCTGTGATCATTTCTACTGGCCATTGTCACTTACCTTGACACCAATTTCAGTTTTATTGATCTGTTGCAATAGTAATATTTGTGTATACAGGGAGTGCAGAATTATTAGGCAAATGAGTATTTTGACTACATCATCCTCTTTATGCATGTTGTCTTACTCTAAGCTGTATAGGCTCGAAAGCGTTCTACCAATTAAGCATATTAGGTGATGTGCATCTCTGTAATGAGAAGGGGTGTGGTCTAATGACATCAACTCCCTATATCAGGTGTGCATAATTATTAGGCAACTTCCTTTCCTTTGGCAAAATTGGTCAAAAGAAGGACTTGACAGGCTCAAAAAAGTCAAAAATAGTGAGATATCTTGCAGAGGGATTCAGCACCCTTAAAATTGCAAAGCTTCTGAAGCGTGATCATCGAACAATCAAGCGTTTCATTCAAAATAGTCAACAGGGTCGCAAGAAGCGTGTGGAAAAACCAAGGCGCAAAATAACTGCCCATGAACTGAGAAAAGTCAAGCGTGCAGCTGCCAAGATGCCACTTGCCACCAGTTTGGCCATATTTCAGAGCTGCAACATCACTGGAGTGCCCAAAAGCACAAGGTGTGCAATACTCAGAGACATGGCCAAGGTAAGAAAGGCTGAAAGACGACCACCACTGAACAAGACACACAAGCTGAAACGTCAAGACTGGGCCAAGAAATATCTCAAGACTGATTTTTCTAAGGTTTTATGGACTGATGAAATGAGAGTGAGTCTTGATGGGCCAGATGGATGGGCCCGTGGCTGGATTGGTAAAGGGTAGAGAGCTCCAGTCCGACTCAGACACCAGCAAGGTGGAGGTGGAGTACTGGTTTGGGCTGGTATCATCAAAGATGAGCTTGTGGGGCCTTTTCGGGTTGAGGATGGAGTCAAGCTCAACTCCCAGTCCTACTGCCAGTTTCTGGAAGACACCTTCTTCAAGCAGTGGTACAGGAAGAAGTCTGCATCCTTCAAGAAAAACATGATTTTCATGCAGGACAATGCTCCATCACACGCGTCCAAGTACTCCACAGCGTGGCTGGCAAGAAAGGGTATAAAAGAAGAAAATCTAATGACATGGCCTCCTTGTTCACCTGATCTGAACCCCATTGAGAACCTGTGGTCCATCATCAAATGTGAGATTTACAAGGAGGGAAAACAGTACACCTCTCTGAAGAGTGTCTGTGAGGCTGTGGTTGCTGCTGCACGCAATGTTGATGGTGAACAGATCAAAACACTGACAGAATCCATGGATGGCAGGCTTTTGAGTGTCCTTGCAAAGAAAGGTGGCTATATTGGTCACTGATTTGTTTTTGTTTTGTTTTTGAATGTCAGAAATTTATATTTGTGAATGTTGAGATGTTATATTGGTTTCACTGGTAAAAATAAATAATTGAAATGGGTATATATTTGTTTTTTGTTAAGTTGCCTAATAATTATGCACAGTAATAGTCACCTGCACACACAGATATCCCCCTAAAATAGCTAAAACTAAAAACAAACTAAAAACTACTTCCAAAAATATTCAGCTTTGATATTATTGAGTTTTTTGGGTTCATTGAGAACATGGTTGTTGTTCAATAATAAAATTAATCCTCAAAAATACAACTTGCCTAATAATTCTGCACTCCCTGTATATATATATATATATATATATATATATATATATATATATATATATATATATATATATATATATGTTCGAGTATTAAAGTGACATTATATTCATGCATATAGTAGCAAGTTAGCTCCACATAGCCAGATTATAAGTCGCGTACTACTTTTATTTTTATTTTGTCCACGCATCACTCATGTTCACATTTAAGGCCGGCTATACGAATATATATTTATATATATATATATATATATATATATACAAAACACGGAAGGGGACTGCACTCTAAGGCGCCTATTTATCAAATGTCTGTCTGATATGATCTGATCAGCGGATCATGTCCAACAGACATCGCTGAATGCGGACAGCATTACGCTCTCCGCATTCAGCATTGCACCAGCAGGTCTTGTGAACTGCTGGTGCAATGCTGCCCCCTGCAGATTCACGGCCAATCAGCCGCTAGCAGGGGGTGTCAATCAATCCAATTGTATTTCTGGCAATCGCTCTCCGCCTCCTCAGAGCAGGCGGACAGGTTATTCAGCTATGGAATTAACACATAACTGGTGTTTCTGGCGAGTTTGAAGGCTCACCAGAAACACGGGCCTCCAAGCTCCATACTACCTTGTTTTTTTCTGCTGTAATAATTTCTACTGGCCATTGTCACTTACCTTGACACCAATTTCAGTTTTATTGATCTGTTGCAATAGTAATATTTGTGTATATATATATATATATATATATATATATTCGAGTATTAAAGTGACATTATATTCATGCATATAGTAGCAAGTTAGCTCCACATAGCCAGATTATAAGTCGCGTGCTACTTTTTTTTTTATTTTGTCCACGCATCACTCATGTTCACATTTAAGGCCTGCTATACGAATATATATGTATGTATGTATATATATATATATATATATATATACAAAACACGGAAGGGGACTGCACTCTAAGGGGCCTATTTATCAAATGTCTGTCTGATATGATCCGATCAGCGGATCATGTCCAACAGACATCGCTGAAGGCGGACAGCTTGATAAATATGCCCCTCAGACTGGACTGGGTACACATCCCATAACCCTGCAGCATGCTCAGCCCTGGGTGCTAATAGCACTCTCAGGAAGCTGCGCTGTATCCAGAGTCACAGGCAATTAACACCAGACAATTCTGGTTGCAAGGCCCATAGGGAAAATTACAAAATAAATTAATACAACACACAGAGAAAGTCCAGCACTCGCTTACAAGCTCTCAGCTAAGATTCAAAGCAAAACTGGAAGAGTTAGTTACCGCATCTGGCCAAATGAGACAAGTCCAGGTACCACGTCAAGGTCTCTTCCAAAACCTGGGTCCCTAATACAGCCATACAAATGCCAGCTCTCAATCAAACAAACTGGGAACAATTCAGGGTTCATAGACTTATGTAATCACCCTAGACATATACAAAACATGGAAGGGGACTGCTATCTCGGACTGGACTGGGTATACATCCCATGACCCTGCAACATGCTCAGCCCTGGGTGCTAATAGCACACTCAGGAAGCTGTGCTGTCTCCAGAGTCACAGGTAGTTAAGCCCAGACAAGTCTAGGTGCAAGGCCCATAGGGAAAATTACAAAATAAATTAATACAACACACAGAGAAAGTCTAGCACTCGCTTACAAGCTTTCAGCTACGATTAAAAGCAAAACTGGAAGAGTTGGTTAGTTTTGCTTTTAATCTTAGCTGAGAGCTTATAAGCGAGTGCTGGACTTTCTCTGAGTGTTTATATATATATATATATATATATATATATATATATATACACACACACACACTCACCGGCCACTTTATTAAGTACACCTGTTCAATTGCTTTGTAACACAAATTGCCAATCAGCCAATCACATGGCAGCAACTCAATGCATTTAGGGAACAAGACGTGGTGAAGACCACTTGCTGAAGTTCAAACCGAGCATCAGAATGGGGAAGAAAGGGGATTTAAGTGACTTTCAACGTGGCATGGTTGGTGGTGCCAGACAGGCTGGTCTGAGTATATACAAAACTGATGATCTACTGGGATTTTTACGCACAACCATCTCTAGGGATTACAGAGAATGGTCCCAAAAAAAATAATATCCAGTTATATGGACGAAAATGCCTTGTTGAGGTCAGAGGAGAATGGGCAGACTGGTTTGAGATGATAGAAAGGCAGCAGTAACTTAAATAACCACTCGTTACAACCAAGGTAGGCAGAATACCATCTCTGAATGCACAACACATCAAACTTTGAAGCAGATGGGCTACATTAGCAGAAGACCACACTGTGTGCCACTCCTGTCAGCTAAGAACAGGAAACTGAGGATACAATTCGGCTGCAACATTCAGATGGTATGGTCAGAATTTGGCGTAAACATGAAAGAATGGATCCATCCTGCCTTGTATCAATAGTTCAGGCTGGTGGTGGTGGTATAATGGTGTGGGGGATATTTTCTTGGCACACTTTGGGCCCCTTAGTACCAATTTAGCATTGTTTAAACGCCACAGCCTACCTGAATATTGTTGCTGACCATGTCCATCCCTTTATGACTGTACCCATCTTCTGATGGCTACTTCCAGCAGGATAATGCACCGTCACAAAGCTCAAATAATCTCAAACTGGTTTCTTGAACTTGACAATGAGTTTACTGTACTCCAATGCCATTCACAGTCACCAGATCTCAGTCCAATAGAGCACCTTTGGGGTGTGGTGGAATGGCAGATTTGCATCATGGGTGTGCAGCTGACAAATCTGCAGCAACTGCGTGATGCTATCATGCCAATATGGACCAAAATGTATGAGGAATATTTCCAACACCTTGTTGAATCTTTGCCACGAAGAATTAAGGCAGTTCTGAAGACAGAAGGGGGTTCAACCTGGTACTAGCAAGGTGTATCTAATAAAGTGGCTGGTAAGTATATATATATATATATATATATATATATATAAAACACACAGAAAACCTGGGACTCGCCAGCAGATACTCAGTAATGTTTAAAAGCAAAACTGAGGGAAGTCAGTTACATTTGGTGCCAAAGGATCAAACCCAGGACCATGTCAATGTTTCCCCCTTCCTGGGACCCTAAACCAGCACCCTCAAAATGCATACTTTCAAACAAACCAACTGGGAACCTCCCAGCGTGACACAGGCTTTTTGTAATCTCCCATATGTTAAAGGGACACTCAATCAAAATTAAACTTTTATTATTCAGTTAGAGCATGCCATTTTCCAATTTACTTCTATTAACAAAATGTGCACAGTCTATTTATATTTAAACTTTTTGAGTCACCAGCTCCTACTGAGCATGTGCAAGAATAAGTGTGTATGCATTTGTGAATGGCTGATGGCTGTCACATGGTACGTGTATGCATTTGTGATTGGCTGATGGCTGTCACATGGTACAGGGGGAGTGGAAAAATACATAACTTTTAAAATTGTCAGAAAACAAATCTACTAATTATTTGAAGTTCAGACTAAGTGTTATTGCATTGTCTTGTTATCTTGCATTTGTTGATTATGCAAATCTACTGTGTTGACTGGTCAAAACACAGGAATGGACCGCACTCACAGACTGTACTGGGTTCACATCCTAAGCCACTGTTAACTCCAGAGCCCTGAAAACTGAGCCACTGTTTTAAAAATTAATAAAAATGATATTGCATGTCTCAAGTAATTTGAATGTGAAGGGCTCAAAAGTGTCTATACATGTCTACATTGGAGCCCTTTCTAGTCATCACCTTGCCATATACCATATCCCTTTTAACACCTTTTTATTAATATATATATATATATATATATATATATATATATATATATACTGTGTATGTGTACATATATAAAAATATAAATATATTTATATATGCTGTGGACATATTTGTGAGCTGACGACAGATTTCAGGGTTTTTATTCTATTTGATGAAAAGTCAGTTTGAATTAATACAGAATATTAAGAACTGTATGTTCAGGTTTCATATGAAAGAGTAAACTCAAAATTAAAGCTTCATGATTCAGATAAAGTATACGATTTTAAACACATTACCAATTTATTTCTATTTTCAAATTTGTTCTTTAGTATCCTTTGATGAAAAGGAACAGCAATGCACTACTGGGAACTAGATAAACATATCTGGTCAGCCAATGACAAGAGGCATATATGGGCAGCCAGCAATCAACAGCTAGCTTTCTGTGGTACATTGCTGCTCCTGAGCCTACCTAGGTATGCTTTTCAATAATGGCTACCAGAAGAACAAAGCAAATAAGATAATAAAAGTAAATTGGAAAGTTGTTTAATTTTGCATGTACTCTCAGAATCATGATAGTTTGATTTTTATTTTACTGTCCCTTTGAGAAAGGGGTTAACAAATATGTACGAGACTTGGGATGCATTCTCTTATACTGAGGAACCAACTATACAATTTGTACAAGCAATGAGTTGATTTTATGTACAAATAGATGTAGAAGAATCTACAAAGATATGAATTGGGAACAGAATTTTAGGAGTCATAGCTTCTGAAAGTTGTCACAATTTAAGAGGCTTTTCCATGGGGGTAGGATTGCAAGGTTTGTCTTTTTTTTTGTAATTTGTAAATGAAAAAAAATAAAAATTTTGTTTTATTTCAGGAACTTTTTCCAGCAAATAGGCAAAATGTTGAACACTTTGCTAAATATTTTACTGATGCCAACCTGAAAGAGCTTTCTGATTTTATAAGAGTACAGAAGTCACTTGGAACACGTAAAGAACTTCAGAAAGAGCTACAGGAGCGCCTATCTCAGGAATGTCCCATAAAAGAGGTAAATCAACATATATTTCAATGGGAAAACCTCATAAATGTGTCTTTCATTATTCAGAAAGTAATTACAATTTTAACCAACTTTGCAGTTTACTTCAATTATTATATTTGCTTTATACTTTTGATATCATTAATTAGTTGAAGGCTAAACAGTGCACTACTGGGAGCTAGCTGAACTCATCTGGTCAACCAATGATGAGGCATATATGTGCAGCCACCAATCACCAACTATCTCCCAGTGGTGCATTTCTGCTCCTGAGCCTACCTAGCTATCCTTTTCAACAAAGGATTCCAAATGAACAAAACAATTTATGTAATTAAAGTAAATTAGAAATGTGTTTACATTTGCATTCTCTGTCTGTATCATGAAAGTCTAAAGGGACAGTCTAGTCAAAATGAAACTTGCATTATTTAGATAGGGCTTGCAATTTTAAACAACTTTCCAATTTACTTTTACCATACAATTTGCTTTGTTTCCTTGGTATTCTTTGTTTAAAGCTAAGCCTAGGCAGACTCATATGCTAATTTCTAAACCCTTGGAGGCCACCTCTTATCTCAGTGCATTTTGACAGTTTTTGCAGCTAGACAGCTAGTTCATGTGTTCAATATAGATAGCATTGTGCTCACTTCTGTGGAATTACCTAGGAGTCAGCACTGATTGTCTAAAATGCATGTCTGTCATAAGAACTTAAATAAAGGGTTCAGTCTGCAGAGGCTTAGATACAAGGTAATCACACGAGGTAAAACATATCTTAATATAACTGTGTTGGTTATGCAAAACTGGGGAATTGGTAATAAAGGGGTTATCTTTCTTTTTTAAAAATAAAAATTCTGGCGTAGACTGTCCCTTTAACTTTAATGTCCCTTTAAAATAACTTTTTAAAATATATTATTATTTTTTAAGTGTACTGATCAGGAGAGAAGAGAATATGTTGTTGTAGATTAACTTTTTAAAAGAACATCGAAATCAGTGTTCAGCTTTTTCCTGCACATAAGAGGCTACATCGGATTTTTTTGTGGATAGCCGAAGAGAAATATTTTAGCAAGTTTCAGTGTTGCATATTTATTATTGTACAAATCCAGGAGAATATACATATTACATTTTATATTGCTTATATTACCACCAATATTTACTTGTTGCTTTAATGAATAACACTGGGATTGTTGGATCAAAGAAATTAAACTTCCACTCATGATTATACCAAGATAATATGTTGGTTGGGAAATGGAGTGACATATATAATACTTTAGACAGCCCTATTGGAAGTCCTGTGCCTTAGATTAGACTATTCTGAATGTTTTTAGGTAATCTTTAAAAATAGCAAAGTTTTCTTGAAGAAGAAAAAAATCCCTGCCTAAAATGAGTTAGTTTCTTTAAGTTGTTGCTACAGAAACATATATTTTATGTAACAAAGATAGCTATGGAAAATAGTCCTGTCAATCCCTAAATACTTTTAGTTTGTAACACAAACAGGTTAAAATATTATTTTGAACTGTGTTTCTATATGTTATATTAGTAATGAGAATAGAGAATGTGTTCAATTCAAGGCTACTTTCTGAAAGTTTTCCTCTTACAAACCAAGTAAAACAGGCATTTTCCTAGTTGAAGGTACAGTCACATTGTAAGCAAGGTAAACTGCTGATGTATACTATTGGATATGCATGAATACACATTACTGCACCCTTTGATGGGGAGGAATGCTACATATTAATTACATTAAGGTCATTGGTTAGTGCTTTGTGTTGCTGATACATACATTGGGGTTTGCTTGATACATTTTCCAAGAATGTTTAAAGACTACAACGTGAAAGTTCTCTTGGGTCTTCGAGCTGTGGTATCTTATATCATATTACTAAGATACAGTTGAAGCTCTACACTAATAAGGGAAGTCAGATAGTCAGAAGAAACCTAATGTTTGGGTGTTGCATAATCTGAAGCTATTCTATCTCACACTTTCGTAGAGCCATATCATATCTCCTCTGACTACTGGACAAGGTAGAAAGGTCTACACAGATTTCTGAGTGGTGAGTTAAGCTCACTTCATATATTTTCTAAAGACTCTTCTGTTCAGGGATGCATACAACCTACACTAACCTTTCCTAATACCAGTTCCTCTCCTCCATTGCTATCCGCCATGAACCTCCTTAGAATGTAAGCCTAAGAGCCCAACTGCTCGCAGATCACCTTCACAAGAGCTGACTACAACAATGCGACTCTAGGCAGGGCCCTCTACCCATTTGATCCCAATAATTGCTACCTTGTATATCGCTTATGTTTATAGAGCTGTGGAATCTGCTGGCGCTCTACAAATAACCAATGATAATAATAATAAATTATATATGTTCATGCTTAATTCTGTTCAGCTTCTATATAATTGGAGTTAGGAGGGCTGAACTGGAGCACTTATACAGCAGAAGTACTTATTATTCTGCATAGGTAAAGGATAAAGGTTTGACTTTTGGTATTACCTATCATGGGACATCATCGTTTAAACAATGAATGATGTCTGTCAAGCAGACAGAATGATGCAAACATGGCGGCATCCATACCAAATGTGGAAATAACCACAGTCTCATTTCAAGACACTGATTAACAATTTATCTCAGGGTCCCTTGCATTATATACATGTTTATGAAGTAAAACAAAAATGAAATCAAATATAGAAAAACACATAATTTGTTACATATCCATATGGAAAAACTGTACCATTATGAGGTCTAATGTAATTCTGATGGTGAGAGGTCACAAGATTAACTGCTTTATTTGATCTAAATTCTAAAATACTATGAAGCTATTTTATTCATTTGGACCATTTTATTTTTACTTTGTTTGTGGAGAAATAAGAAAATAATTCAAACGGTCTTTTGGATTTCTTTCTGCCCACTCCTAGGAGGTTTTGAATAAACTTCTTCCACTGTTAAGATTCATGATTTGTAAAGAATTTCACTTCCATCATTAATCACAGAACAGGAGTTCAATATTTTATTATATTAAAAAAGACCCTTAATAAATACCCATACTATTTTATTTTGAAGTAATTCTAATGTAAATTAACAGAACCATTGAATACAGTAGAATTGCTTAATGATCAAGTGCATTATAAAAGACGCTTAATTTTAAGTGAGTAGTAGTTTTTTTTCTGACAAATTTAAAGATTTATTTTCCATATGACAGCCATCAGCCAATCACAGGCTTGTATACGTATGCTCTGTGAACTCTTGCACATACTCAGTAGTAGAAAATCCCTCTGAATGTGTATAAAAATACTGAGCACAATTTGATTGGAAACTATTTTATAACTGCATGCTCTATCTTAAAGGAACTTTAGTGTCCCTTTAAGTTATGTGTGACAAATATGTAAATATCTGGATGGAAATACCTTCAAAATGCACCGTTTTGTGATTGTTCACAGCTTGTAGGATTTTTCTTTAATTTGGAATTAGTTTAGTAAATGTTCTGCTAGAACTTTCTAGCAGGAGGAATGATTGGGCATCTTCCAGGAGAAGTTGACTAAAAAGGACATTAAACCCAATTGTTGTCTTTCATGATTTAGATACAAAATAAAATTTTAAACATCTTTCTAGTTTACTTATATTATCAAATTGTATTTATTTTCTTATTATCCTTTGTTGAAAAGTTCAGGAGTGTGGACGAGTCTGCTGCATTATATGGCAGCAGTTTTATAACAATCTTATACATCATCAAGAGCAATAGATCACAACACTATTTCCTGTCATGTAGTGCTCCAGACATTTGCCCACCACCTGTCTAGACTTTTCAACAAAGAATAACAAGATAACAAAGCTAATTTGATCATAGAAGTAAATCGGAAACTTTTGAAAATTGTAAGCTCTGTCTGAATCATGAAAAAAAAATGGGGTTCATGTCCCTTTAAGCTGGTAATTGATCCAGGAAAGCCTTGATCAATTTTCCACGGCCTTTATTTCAATTTGGAGAACTGATCATTCTTGTCTGTTAATGTCCTCTGTTTATGTAGGAGAATCCTTCAGATAAATCTTTCTTCCAACTCCTCCAATCATTGCCATGTCTTGTTTAAAAGGTCTTAAAATGTTTTTCATTTTTTAGTTTATTTTAGGTAAGCTTGCAAAACATTATATAGAAGACTTGGACTGTCATTTTGTATTTTCTCGATTTCTTCTGCATTGTTTTCAGTCTATGGGCCTGATATTCAAAAGCTCACCGCTCAGGTGAGATGATCTAACCCATCTCTACAGTATGGGGAGGTCCCTAAAAAAATGGTAGAAACACAAATTTAAATTTGAAAGATATTTATCTTACTATGCAGGTTTTGTATGTGAAGGAGAGGCACCTACATTACAATACAAGGTCTAAAAAATTCCCAAATATTTTGCACGATTTCTCTCCATGCCGGCAAGCTGTTAAATATAAGGCACTATATGTTCAGCAGGTATATCTGCTGTTCCAGGGATACCTAAATTGAAGAAAATCTGACAAAGGATCCTTGTTGATGATCTTTTAGTGTGTAACACTGACCTGTCGAAAGAGACATATGATAATAATTTTATGTAGAGTAAAGATTGTTTGGATATTAATATATAGTGTTAGGTGGATATTTATTCATCATGCCTTGTTTCTTGTTTTGAGCGTCTTGGATTGATACTATTTTTGGAAGCACCACTTTTCTAGTCAAAGGTCAAAGTACTGTAGGCAAGTTCCTTATAGTTTCCTATCTAGAGAGCTTTTAAATAAAACAATATTTTTAATGCTTCACTAAGGTGTGGTTAGAATCAAGTACTTGGCTTACTATAGGGAACACAGATGGAAACAATATTTGCATTTAAATGAGAATTAAAGTTTAATTATGCATTGTGAATTACATTATATCTTCCTGTTGTAGTGCACAGTATCTTCAGTGTCCATACTCCTTTTGTGGACCTCTACAAAATATGTCACCTAGAATGCATATCTTTTGTAGAAGAATGTAAATCACACCAATAAAGCCTTATAGAGAAATTGAAAATGCTCAGTTACGACAAAGTGATGTTGTTTTGCGTTTAGCCACTAGATGTCCTTGGTGTCCTGAGCAATCTTTCCTCTAAAATAAGGGCTATAAAAGTGCCAAAAAAGAAAATGCTCTTATATGTTAGAGCATTTTATTATTCCACTATTGTTTGTACATGACTGTGTGGTTAACCCTTGGAAATGGATTAAACACATAGATAAAATCAGCTTCAGAGCAGCAATGCACTACTGGGAGCTAGCATATGACAAGAGTAAAATGTGTGTAACCACAAATCACCAGCTAGTTTCCAGTAGTGTAGAATATGTACATAGTATTATTCAACAAAGGATATGAAGACACTAAAGTATATTTGAAAATAAAAGTGAATTTAAAAGTCTTAAAATGACATGCTCCATTTTAATTATGCATGTGTCATTTTACCTTTCCCATCTCTTTAAAACTACACAGTAGTTATCCTCTCTTGATTTATAAATGTCTTTTCATTCACGTCTCCAATGAAATATGCCAGGCTAGCTGTCTTTGCCCCACATCCGGTTAGTATATACTGAATTATATTTTTACCTGTATATTATAGTAGATAGCGATGTGTTCTTCATCCATAATTGTAGTACTATTATTTGTAATAATAAGCTACACTTTTATAAGCTACCGTTATTATTAGCAGAAGGTCTGGTATTATAGTACTTTCTGGTTATATTATGAGATACAATATGTGATACATATATGTGATATATGAAGAGATCTCTAACTGTTTATTCTAATGTGTATATATGGTAGTCCTGTGCTAGGGAAAATAAATGTCATAATTACTAATGCCAGCAGCCTAGATTCCAGAGCTAGAGAGGTTTTCCTGTTTAGGATACTGCCTGTAGCATGTACAATCCTAAACCACAATGCCAGCAGCTTAGATTCCAGAGCTAGAGAGGTTTTCCTGTTTAGGATACTGCCTGTAGCATGTACAATCCTAAACCACAATGCCAGCAGCTTAGATTCCAGAGCTAGAGAGGTTTTCCTGTTTAGGATACTGCCTGTAGCATGTACAATTCTAAACCACAATATCTGCTACCAGCCTTGTCTAGGTACGCAATGGCCTGCCCTCCCAACTCCCAGTTGTGTCTCATGCCTGTGTCTTATCCTGTCTTTTGCTCTGCTGTTTTTCTTCATGGATTCTGTATACACTCTCAAGGAGAATAATTCCCTCCCAGTTCAGTTAAGGGGCAGTAAGATATAGACCACTGCTGTATTGGTATCTGGCTTGACATTCCATCCCTCCAAATCCAGAAGGCACCATGCCCAAATTAGCACCCTTCTATGCCTCGTGGACATGCATTTTTATATCTCTCAAAGAGTGGATCAAGGAACTGGTGGTCATCTGCTTCCTTTCCAGAAATGACTTGCCTCCTTTGCACTCTCTCTGCTATGCTGATCTCAGCGATTGTTATTCTTATGAGTAAGACATAGAATGTCTCTAGGTCACACATCTTTCTTGTAGAGGTTAACCAAACCAGCATTTTGTGGCTGCAGTGGACTAGCAATAACCTGTTCAGGTCCTGTGCAGTAGAGGAGTTAGTGGAGATTTCTAAAAATAGTATATTGTTTGTCTTATACATAGGATTCTGTAGCCTGTGTTTCCACCAATTTTGTTGCAGAAAGACAATTTAAATTAATAGGTGTTTTTTTTTCTTAAAGGGATATGAAACCCAAAACAAATATTTTGTGATTTAGACAAATCATACTTAAAAACTGTTTCCAATTTACTTCTATTATCAAATTTGCTTTGTTCCCATGATATTCTGTGTTAAAGAGATACCTAGGTAGGCATCTGGAGCACTACATGGCAGGAAATAGTGCTGTCATCCAGTGTTCTTGCAAATGGATAACATTCTTTCAGAACTGCTGTCATATAGTCCAGAAATGAGCTGGCTCCTAGGCATACGTAACTGCTTTTCCACAAAAGATACCAAGAGAACTACTAAAAATTGATAATAGACGTAATATAGAAAGTTGTTTAAAATCTATCTGAATCATAAAACAAAAAATTTGAGTTTCATGTCCCTAAGTTGGAGGAATGATTTCATTTGGAGGCTTCTCCTAACCTTTGTGGTGTTAAAAGTGCATTAATGAACATAAATGCATCTTTTAGCTTATGGAAGCTGGAATTTAATTTATATTCCTCTCACAGTACCATATTATTATTATTATTTTTATCATTTATTTGAAGAGTGCCAACAGAGGGCTTTGCCGAGAGTTGCACTGTTGTAGTCAGCTCTTATGAAGGTGATCTGCAAACATCTGGGCTCATAGGTTTATATGCTAAGGGGGTTCAAGGAGATAACAAAGGAGAAGAAGAACTAGGGTTAGGAAAGGTAAGTGTAGGTTGTATGTATCCCTGAATAGTAGAATCTTTCGGGAGCGCTTGAAGCTTTCAAAACTAGGGGAGAATCTTGTGGAGCGCGGCAGAGAGTTCCACAATATGGGAGCCAGTCTGGAGAAGTATTGTAGATGGGACTGTGAGGGAGGAGGTAACAAGAGAGAAGGAAGTCGTGAGCAGAGCGAAGGGGACGGGAGGGAGAGTATCTGGAGACATGGTCTGAGATATAGGGGGGAGCATTGCAATTGAAGGCCTTGTATGTCAGAGTGAGAATTTTGTGTTTAATCCTGGAGGCAAGAGGAAGCCGGTGAAGGTATTGGCAGAGTATTGCAGCAGATGAAGAGCGAAGTGTAAGGAAGATGAGCCTGGCAGATGTGTTCATTATGGATTGTAAAGAAGCTAGGTGGCAACTAAGGAGAGCAGAGAGGATGGCGTTGCAGTAGTCAATGCGGGAAAGGATAAGAAAGTGAATAAAATCTTAGTTGTGTCTTGTGTAAGAAAATGTCTAATTTTAGAGATGTTTTTAAGGTGGAAGCGGCAGGATTTGGCCAAGGACTGAATGTGATGGGGTGAAAGAATGATCTGAGTCAAGTGTGACCCCAAGACATCGTGCATGATGGAGTTATTAACAGTTATAGAAAAATGGGGGGTGGAAATTTTTTGCATAAGGGGGGAAAATAAAGAGCTCAGTTTTGGAGAGATTTAGCTTAAGGTAGTAAGAGGACACCCAGGATGAGATATGAGAAAATACAAACAGAAATATATGTGTGTGTATGTATGTATGTATGTATGTATATATATATATATATATATATATATATATATATATATACATATATAAAAGAGATTTGATGCTTTGTATGAAAAGAAAATAACTTCAAGATTTTAAAATGTAAAATGTCATTATGCTGCTGATTTGCTTGCAATTTGCATTGTATTATAACTATTCACAGGTAGTGCTTTATGTGAAAGAAGAAATGAAGCGAAATGAACTGCCAGAAACAGCAGTGATTGGACTCCTGTGGACTTGTATCATGAATGCTGTTGAATGGAACAAAAAGGAGGAGCTGGTTGCAGAACAAGCTCTCAAGCATTTGAAAGTAAGTAACTTTATAGAGAAAAACAACATTCTGCAGTCCCACTGGGAATGATTCCACTAAAGTAAAGCTCTATTGTTGATCAAAACTTATAGCAGCAGTAGTTCCATAGAGGGACACCTACTGAACATTTTAGCATGAAATTACAAAAAAAACTCTTTATACATAAAAGAGCTATTAAATGTTTACACAAAAATAATTTCCTAAATAGGAATATGCTGAGATTTAGCTTAAAGGGACAGTCTACACCAAAATTGTTACTGTTTAAAAAGATATATAATGACTTTACTACCCATTCCCCAATTTGCACAACCAACATTGTTATATTAATATCTATACTATAATTGTGTTTGTAATGTCCGTCGCCGTCGGCAGTTGCGCACGCATCATCAATGGAATGTTGGCAGCGCGAGGACAAAATAATTCACCTGGAGGTGAATTCCGAAAATGGCAGGGTGGTAAAAGAATGTATTCTTTCACCACCCTGACATTTTCGGAATCCACCGGTGGATGCAGCGAAGGCAAACGGAGCATTATAAAAGCAACAACTAATTGCCCACATTAAAGTATTAAAAAAACTAACCGCACGCATCAAGTATTAAAAAAAAACCAACAAAAAAAACGCCTGCATCAAGTATTTAAAAAAAAAAAAACACAGCCTGCACAAAATATAACAAAAGTAAAAAATCCTACACAAAGTATTAACTCCTAAACAGCAAAAACCCCACATTGCTATATACCTAATTTCTTTATTAACCCCTAAACCGAAAAACTCCCACATCGCAATAAACCTAATTAACTTATTAACCCTTTAAACCGCAAAAAAAACCAAAACACAAATAACTATATAAAAAAAAAACAAGTACCCTAACCTAACACCCCCTAACCTAACAACCCCTAACCTAACACCCCATTAAATAAACCCAAATTACCTAAAATAATATATTCTAAAGTTACAAAAAATTAAAAAAAAACTAAGTTTACAAAAAATAAAAAAAAGGCTAACATTACAGAAAATAAAAAATCGAATTACCAAATTTAACAAAATTAAACCTAATCCCTCTGAAAATTAAAAAAAGACCCCCCAAAATAAAAACACCCCCTACTCTAAGAATAAACTACCAGTAGCCCTTAAAAGGGCTGTTTGCAGGGCATTGCCACAAGATAATCAGCTTTTTTACAAAAAAATATACAAAGTCCCAAATAACATTAAACCCCCCCCCACCCACCAAAATAAAAGAACCTAACACTAAAAAAACCTAAACTACCCATTGCCCTGAAAAGGGCATTTGTTTGGGCATTGCCTTTAAAAGGGCATTTAGCTCTTTTACTGCCATCCCTAATGTAAATAAAACAAACCCCCCCCCCAAAAAAACCTTAAAAAATCTAAAGTCTAAAGTCTAATATGCCGTTAACAGAATATATCTGGCGGTTAGATAACTCTATATTAGAGGATCCAATCCACTTTCAAAAAATAGAAAAAAATCTCATAGAATATTTTGATCTAAATGAAGGATCTGTAACAGATATTAGAATATTATGGAAGGCACACAAAGGGGTGATCAGAGGAGACTTTATGAAAATTAAAGCATACATATTAAAACAAAAACGCCAGACCTTGCAACTAACACTGGACAAGATAGCTGATATAGAAATGAAACAAAAATCTGACTGCAGAAATGACGAACTGCTCAAAGAACTGGGGATACAAAAACAAGCCTTAGCCACTCTATTAAATAAGGAGACTAAAAGGGAATCTTTAAAATTAAACCAGAGATTTTATGACGAGGATAACAAATGCCACAAATTACTAGCGAGAAAACTAAGACGTAAAATAAATAGATCCTATGTTCTGAAAATTAAAGATAACACACAAACCCACTATAATACACAAGATATTGCAGAATCCTTTCGTAGATATTACGAGGCCCTTTATAATTTATCTTCAGGTTCAACTCAGGACGCCAATACAGCATATCACATCAGACAGGAAAAAATACAAGCATACTTGGATAAAACAATACCACCCAAATGAGATAAGCAACAAAGTGAAGATATTTCGAAACCAATTATGGTTTTAGAAGTAAACTCAATCATTAAGGACTTGCCAGTAGACAAAGCACCAGGACTTGATGGCTACACAAACACTTACTATAAGAAATTTAAAGATATTCTTGCCCCTCAATTATGTACATTGTTTAATGCCATCTCGGACATTAATACATTTTCCACCAATTCCTTAGAGGCCCACATAACTCTCCTGCCCAAACCAGGCAAATCTTATATGCATGTTGAAAATTATAGACCAATTTCACTCTTGAATACAGATATTAAAATCTTTGCAAAAGTACTAGCCAATCGCTTAACTGATGTAATGCCCAGCTTGGTCAACAAAGATCAAGTGGGGTTTATAAAATCTAGGGAAGCCAGGGATAATACTGTCAGAGCAGTGCAATTATTACTCCACGCAAAGACGACACATACACCTCTAGTGATTATATCCACAGATGCTGAAAAAGCATTTGACCGTGTATGTTGGTCATTTTTAAAATGCTCGCTGCAAAAATTTGGATTAAGCCAATGGTTCATCGAAAAAATATTCTCATTATACGCATTTCCAACTGCAAGGATTAAGATTAACGGATCTTTATCCAACTCATTTAGCATAACAAATGGGACTAGGCAGGGGTGCCCCCTCTCCCCCCTATTGTTTGCTTGTGTTATATAATCATTAGCAACGCAAATTAGGTCAGAACAATCCATACAAGGTATTAGAATTGAGAATACAGAACACAAAATTCTCTTATATGCAGATGATGTTCTATTATTTACAACAAACCCAAACACAGCTATTCCAAAAATTATGTCAATCTTTGATGATTTTAGATTGGTTTCTTATTACAATATAAACTTTACAAAATCCGAAATTTTTAACGCAACACTATCATCTGAATCCGAGCAACGGATTATGACCACTTGCCTCTTTAGATTACAAAAAAAAAATATTAAATATTTGGGAATATATTTAGCTACATCCACAACAGATTTATTTAAATACAATTACATACCCCTAAGTAATAATATTATAGCAGATCTATTGAGATGGAAATCTAGAGGGATCTCCTGGTTGGGTAGAATACATAGCATAAAGATGAATGTGTTACCAAGGATATTATACATACTACAAACATTGCCCATACCTATCACTTCCTCATTCATACCACAACTACAACGACAAATATTTAATTATATGGGACAAAAAACAGGCAAGGATAAATAAAAAAATGATGACTCTTCCTACACATTTAGGGGGACTGGGAGTTCCAGACGTACACAAATAGAGGGTGACAATATTCCTACAGAGAATAGTGGATTGGTTCCATAATAAAGAATCCAAAATGTGGATTGAGATAGAACATATTATTTCTAAATCAGACCATCTGGGTGCTCTATGTTGGACTATTAAAAATAAAACTTCAGTATATACTTCTACAAATGAATTAATAAATGAAACCTTTACTGTCTGGGAAAGAGCACGGATGGAATACATATTCCTCTCCTCCCAATACTCCCCACTCACACCCCTCATTAACAATCCAGAATTTACGCCTGGCCTGGGATACATTAAAAAAGCCATACAAAACGAAAATAGAACTCTGCATGTATTAGCCAATGAAACAACCAAATATACACAACAAGAACTCTCACAAAAAGGATTACCATTTTTTCAACAATGGTACCCTTACTATCAGTGTCACTCATACATCTCCAAACACAGAGATAAGCTTAATCTTCTACGACCTCTAACAAACTTTGAGAAATTATGTATTCAAAATGGGAAGATAACACACACTCTCTCCATTATACAAGGTATTTCGCAACAAACGAATCCTGGATATATCCCACAATTTTTAAAAACTTGGTGCAATGAATTAGATATTGAAATCTCATACTCAGATTCCCTTAAAATATTTAGTAATGTAAAGAGCTCCTCTATATCATGTAAAACACTGGGAAAGAATTATAACATATTACATCACTGGTACTTAACACCAAGCAGGCTTAAAACAATATACCCCAATAGGCATAGTACATGTTGGAGATGTGGAAATAGCATCGGAAATATGGCGCACATTTGGTGGACATGCCAGAAGATAATTCCTTTCTGGAAAGCGATAGCTACAGAAACAGCCCGAATATTGCATAAAAATATCCCAATACAACCAATACAACCAATCATTTGGCTATTCCACGGGTTCCCACATTCTACACCTAATGAACACAAGAAATTACTCAATGTTTTATGTAATGCTGCAAAACACGCAATAGTCAAGAATTGGAAATCATTGGAGGTCCCCACAGTGGCCAATTGGATAGATATTAGCAATAGCATGCTAAGTCTAGAAGAATATCACTATCTTAAAACCAGACGCAGTGAAATCTATCAGAACTTTATATTTTACTGGGAATCTTATATAGCTTCACACTTCCAGAAACACTAATCTCACAAGCTTAAGCAACAGAGATAAAATGGTCCCCAACTAGATAATATTACAAACAAATTTCTGCTGAATTGTTAGTATAGTCATAGGTATTTCACTGTCTAGCCGGAGTTAGAATTGTCATATATAATAGACGCATGCAAAAACAACCTTTGATGCCAAAACTTAGTTTTGATTTAGTTTTTGATTTGTTATTTTATTTATTTTTACTTACTTCTGTTGATTTAATTGTTAATGTTTGACTTTATCATTAGATAATTGTAACTGTATAATGCAAAAAATGTAAAGACCAAAATGAGATTATATTACATAACTTTGTATCTGTATTAGCTGGTCAATAAAAAGCAAATAAATAAAAAAAAAAAATCTTAAGTCTTACCAGGTTGGTACTCACGGTTTCTGAAGTCCGGCGGAGAAGGTCCTGTTCCAGGCGGTGAAGTCTTCTTCCAAGCGCAACCTCTTCTTCTTCCAGGAACATACTGCGCGGAGCGGAGCTGAAGACTGAAGGCCGCGGAGCTGAAGACCGGCGACCCTGGAACTGAAGACCGGTGATCGCGGAGCCATGGAGCGTGGAGGATCCTCTTTGTATGATCTCCGCCGTACACTGAATAGTGAATTCAAGGTACGTGATTAAAGATGGCGTCCCTTGAATTCCTATTGGCTGATTTGATTCTTCCAATTCAAATCAGCCAATAGGATGAAAGCTACTCAAATCTTATTTGCTGTTTAAATTAGCCAATAGGATGAGAGCAAGTGAAATTCTATTGGCTGATTTGAATAGCCAATAAGATTTCACTTGCTCTCATCCTATTGTCTGATTTGAACAGCCAATATGATTTGAGTAACTCTCATCCTATTAGATGATTTGAATTGGAAGAATTGAATCAGCCAATAGGAATTGGAGGGACGCAATCTTTAATTGCGTACCTTGAATTCACTATTCAGTGTACGGCGGAGATTGTACGAAGAGGATCCTCCACACTCCATGGCTCCGTGGTCGATGGTCTTCAGCTCCGCGGTCTTCAGTCTTCAGCACCGCTCCGCGCAGGATGTTCCTGGAGGAAGAAGAGGTTGCGCTTGGAAGAAGACTTCACCGCCTAGAACAGGACCCTCTCCGCTGGACTTCAGGAACCGAGAGTACCAACCTGTGGGTTAGATTTAGGATTTTTTAAGTTTTTTTGGGGGGGGGGTTTGTTTTATTTAGATTAGGGATGGGCAGTAAAAGAGGTAAATGCCCTTTTAAGGACAATGCCCAAACAAATGCCCTTTTCGGGGCAATGGGTAGTTTAGGTTTTCCAGTGTTAGGTTCTTTTATTTTTGGGGGGTGTTTGTATATTTATATACTTTGTATATTTTTTGTAAAAGAGCTGATTATCTTGGGGCAATGCCTTGCAAAAAGCCCTTTTAAGGGCTACTGGTAGTTTATTCTTAGAGTAGGGGGTGTTTTTATTTTGGGGGTCTTTTTTATTTTCATAGGGATTAGGTTTAATTTTGTTAAATTTGGTAATTTGATTTTTTATTTTCTGTAATGTTAGCCTTTTTTTTATTTTTTGTAAACTTTTTTTTTTTGTGTAACTTTAGAATGTATTAGTTTAGGTAATTTAGGTTTATTTAATAGGGTGTTAGGTTAGGGGGTATTAGGTTAGTGTACTTAGTTATTTAAATAGTTATTTGCATTGTGGGTTTTGGCGGTTTAAAGGGTTAATAAGTTAAATAGGTTTATTGCGATGTAGGGTTTTTGCGGTTTAGGGGTTAATAGGGTAAATAGGTTTATTGCGATGTAGGGGTTTAGGGGTTAATAGAGTAATTAGTTTTATTGCGATGTGGGGGTTTAGGGGTTAATAGGGTAATTAGGTGTATTGCAATGTGGGGGGTTTGCAGTTTAGGGGTTAATAGGGTAATTAGGTGTATTGCAATGTGGGGGGTTTTGCGGTTTAGGGGTTAATAGGGTAATAAGGTTTATTGCGATGTGGGGGTTTTGCGGGTTAGGGATTAATAGGGTAATTAGGTTTATTGCGATGTGGGGGTACTGCGGTTAGGGGTTAATAGGGTAATTAGGTGTATCGCGATGTGGGGGGTTTGCGGTTTAGGGGTAAATAATATATTTAAGATAGTAGTCCATTATAATTATAGCATTGCTACACCTGTAGCTTAAATATTTATATAAAAGAAGAGTTACAAAATAGGTTGTTTCTACATCTGTAGTTTAAAAAATAATTAGACTGCCCTCTGGGCAGGCTTATCGACTAGTACTTTATAACCTCTAAATTTTAACTTCTAAATTTCTGCCTGTTTCTAAGCCACTACAGACAGCCTTTTTTCATATGCTTATTTATTAGCTTTTCACAACAGGCGATGGCTAGTTCATGTGTGCCATATAGATAACAGTGTGCTCTTTCCCATGGATTTGTGGTTGACACTTCACTAATTGGCTAAAATGCAAGTCATTAGATAGTAAATAATATATTAATATAACCATGTTGGCTGCGCAAAACTGAAGAATGGGTAATAAAGAGATTATCTTTTTAAATAATAAAACATTTGGAGTAGACTGTCCCTTTAAAACCACAGGATATTTGTGAGGACTTTAAACGTCTCAAGTGGTAAATTAGTTATGTTGCAGAGTACATACATGTGGCCTTTTTTATATACCACCTATAAAAAAATGTCTAGTTATAATAAAGTGAGTAGTTAGTGAGCAATATACAAAACAGCAAAAAGAAAGTAGATACCTCAAATAAGAGGTCTCTAAAAGTCTAGGGAAAAAACTGCACAACTGCACAAAAAATCAGAGACCGGATGTGCCAAAAATACAAAACACACTTTAATATACTAAAAAAGTAGTAGCACACACATTGTAGGGATCCCTTAGTATCACATAAATGAAACCGGCTTTCCTTTATGTGATACTAAGGGATCCCTAGTATGTGTGTTCTACTATTCTTTTAGTATATTAAAATGTGTTTTGTATTTTTGGCACATCTGGTCTCTTTCTGATTTTTGTGCAGTTGTGCATTTTTTTTCCCTAGACTTTTAGAGACCTCTTATTTGAGGCATCTACTTTCTTTTTGCTGTTTTGTATATAATTTATTCTAGGTTGCACCTGCTTTATATAACATATGCGTAAGATTTAAGTTAGCTATCCATATAAACTATATAGTTAGTGAGCAATACTTATGTCTCTGGGGAAAGTAAAATATGGACGATAAACATTATCATTAATTATACTAACAGATCATGTTTCACTATGTAATCAGTTTAAGTTTACTTATTAAAAGTTACATCTTAGGGCTCGTGCATGTTAATATAGCAATCTTTTTTTTTTTATTACTCAACACTAGAGATAGTCTAGCTTGAACACTTAAAGGGACATAAAAACCACAAAAAATATTTAATGAATCAGATAAACAATTTTAAAGAACTTTAAATTTTACTTCTATTATCTAACTTGCTTAGTTCTTTTGGTATCCTTTGTTGAAAAAAACAAACCTAGGTAGGCTAAGGACCTGGGATCTAGCTGCTGCACATATATGCCTCTTGTCATTTACTTCCTGATGTGTTAAGCCAGCTCCCGATACTGAATTGTTGGTTCTTCAGCAAAGGGTACCAAGAGAATAAACCAAATTGATAATATAAATAAAATGAAAAGTTGTTTAAAATTATATGTGTAATCTGAATCCTGAAAGAAAATGTTGGTATTCATGTCCCTTTAACTCACCACTTGTAATACAAGCACAATAAGCACACAATAGTGTGTAATACAAGCACAAGTGCTCCCTGTGCTTTCTGTTAAAGGGACACTCAATCAAAATTAAACTTTCATTATTCAGATAGAGCATGCCATTTTAAACAACTTTCCAATTTACTTCCATTAACAGAATGTGCATAGTCTTTTTATATTTAAACTTTTTGAGTCACCAGCTCCTACTGAGCATGTGCAAGAATAAGTGTGTATGCATTTGTGATTGGCTGATGGCTGTCACATGGTACGTGTATGCATTTGTGATTGGCTGATAGCTGTCACATGGTACAGGGGGAGTGGAAAAAGACATAACTTTTAAAATGGTCAGAAAAAAAAATCTACTACTCAGTTGACGTTCAGACTAAGTGCTATTGCATTGTCTTGTTATCTTGCATTTGTTGATTATGCAAATCTACTGTGTTGACTGGTCCTTTAAAAGTATAGGGCCTGCTAAAAATGTTTCGGCCATGTTAAGATACTTTGGTTATAATTTTTAGCCATCCACTTGTAATACCAGATTATGTGTTGTTATTTTTTTATTGTGTGGGACCAGGTGCAAGATAATGCACCCTACTTGTAATCTAGCCCTTATATGTATTATAGTTGTACATCTGACTAAGCACATAACTTCCTGCATTAATGAAATTCTGGGTATTTGAGTACGATCATCAACACTAACTTAACAAACATTTACTACAATAAAAGAAACAGAAAAGTGAATACAGAATTTTAGAAAAAAAATTCAGTACAGGGTAGTAACATACGAGCAAAAATCCTGCCTTGTTGATTATGTGTCTACATAATAAGCAAACTTTAATTTTGTGCATTTTATTTATGTAGAAATATAATTTTCTAGAATATTTATAATTGTTTCTATTTTTATATTTTACTTGATGTTAGTGAAAGTTTCTTTGACATTTGTTTTTACCATCAGTGATAAGATGGAAGATTCAAGAAACCATGAAATCTCATTCCCATCAATGTTTTTAATATTCCATAAGTTTTATATTATATTGTATGTTTTCTTCACTCACAGTGAAAACGTATTTACCAGTAAAAATATAACAATAAAGATAGCAGCCAGCTGATAAGCAACAGAAACTACACATGCAAATCAAGTATGAAAACTTTTTCAAAAGACACAGAGGAATTGTGCAACTAAAATTTGACTCGTAAGTGTGCAGTATTTCATAAAGGTTTATAGAGTGCTAACTGGACTTCAGCCTTTCAGATACAACAAAAGCTGTGTTATTTAAAGGGACATAATACTCATATGCTAAATCACTTGAAACTGATGCAGTATAACTGTAAAAAGCTGACAGGAAAATATCACCTGAGCATCTCTATGTAAAAAAGGAAGATATTTTACCTCACAATCTCCTCAGCTCAGCAGAATAAGTTCTGTGTAAAAAGTTATACTCAGCTGCTCCCAGCTGCAGGTAAAAAAATAAAAAAAAATGAAGAAATGAACAGCAGCCAATCAGCATCAGCAGTGCTGAGGTCATGAACTCTTACTGTGATCTCATGAGATTTGACTTAACTCTCATGAGATTTCATAGTAAGCTTCCTTTACCTGATTGGTGAAATAATATGAGAGTGCACGATGCTAGTCCCTTCAGATGTCCCAGGACAAACACACTAAAATGCTGCTTAGAAATCCTTTACAATGGGAGGTGGCTACTGAGGAACTTTTGAGGTAAAATATCTTTCTTTTTTACATAGAGATGTTCAGGAGATATTTTCTAATCAGCTTTTTACAACTCTGCTGAACCTGCTTACCTTGCGCTTTCTAGGCTTGAATCATACAGCCATCACACCTGATCCACCTTGTGTAGAATATTTTCGTCTAGAGAAGAGAGCTTAAAATGAAAGGTTGATAAATCTACAGCCCTTTATGAAATTCAGAGACTGTCTTAGGAAAGGACTAAAGAACTAAACAACCCTTTATCCTGATAAATATTTAAAAAAAAAATATTGCCCGAAGAGTCAAGGAGATGTCATGGAGGGCTAAAGCAAATCTTGAGGAGATCTTCGTGGAGTTTTGATTCTTATTAATTCCTTGAATAACTATCGGCTAGATTACAAGTTTTGCGGTACGTCTTTTAACGCTGAAAAATTGTCCATTATGCTGGAATGGCCAGGAACGCATATTACAAGTCGTGGCGGTATAGCTATACCGTAAGCATTTTAGCCTGTAACGCAACGTCCATTCTGCACTCAAAAAAAAAAGGACGTTTGACTGCGGGATTTTCCATAGCGTTACAGTTACAGGTTGTGCGGTCCGGCTAAAATGCTTGCGTTACAGCCTATACCGACACGACCATCTGAGAGCAGTAGTTATGGATTTTGCGAAACAAGAATGTTTCACAAAACTCATAACTAAACTGTTACAAAGTACACTAACACCCATAAACTACCTATTAACCCCTAAACTGCCACACTGCGAAACAATATAAATCTATAATCCCCAAACCGCATTCAGCTCTTTTACAATTGCCCAAAGCCCTAATCTTAAAAAAAAAAAAAAAACACCCAAAAAATGAAGGGAAAAAAAAAACGCCTAACACTAACCCCATAAAATCTACTCACGGTTCCTGAAGTCCAGTCATCCATCTTCATCCAGGCAGCACGATGTTTTCATCCAGGCGGCGACACCTTCATCCATCTGGGGGACGTATTCTATCTTCATCCCGGCAGCGCAGAGCTGAGCTATCCTGGAAGACATCCTGCGGGGAGCGTCCTCTTCATACAGTCACCGCCGTACACTGAAGTTGAATGCAAGGTAGCCGTTTAAAAATCCTATTTGAACAGCTAATAGGATTTCAGCAGCTCTCATCCAATTGGCTGTTTTGAACAGCCAATAGGATTTCAGAAGCTCTATTGGCTGATTTGAATTTGAAGAATCAAATCAGCCAATAGGAATGCAAGGTACCCCATTTTGAAACGGCTACCTTGCATTCAACTTCAGTGTACGGCGGTTACAGTATGAAGAGGATGCTCCGTGCAGGATGTCTTCCAGGATAGCTCCGCTCTTCGTCGCCGGGATGAAGATAGAAGACGTCCCCGAGATGGATGAAGGTGTCGCCACCTGGATGAAGACTTCTCGCCTCCTGGATAAAGATGGATGTCCGGACTTCAGGAACAGTGAGTATATTTTATGGGGTTAGTGTTAGGTTTTTTTTCCCATTTATTTGGGTTTTTTTTTTTTTTTTTTTAGATTAGGGCTTTGGGCAATAGTAAAAGAGCTGAATGCCCTTTTAATGGCAATGCTCATACAAATCTCTCTTTAGGGGCAATTGGTATTTTAGGATTTTTTAGAGTTAGGTTTTTTTTGTTTTGGGGGGTTTACTTTTATGGGGGACTTAGTAATTTTTTTAAGGTAAAAGAGCTGTTTAACTTATAGCAATGCACTACAAAAGGCCCTTTTAATGGCTATTGGTAGTTTATTGTAGGTTAGGGGGTGTTTTTATTTTGGGGGGCTTTTTTATTTTTATAGGGCTATTAGATTAGGTGTCATGTTTTTTATTTTTGATAATTTCGTTTATAATTTTTTGTAATCTCAGAGTTTTTTACTTTTCATAATTTAGTGTTTAGTATTTTTTGTAATTTTAGATTTTAATCCACCATTCACCCACATCACAATAAACCTAATAAATCTATTAACCCCTAAACCGCCAAACCCCACAACGCAGTTAACCTAATCAAGCTATTAACTCCTAAACCCGCCAACCCCCCACAATGCAAATAACTAATTAAATTACTAAGCCCCCTAACCTAACACCCACTAAATTAACCCTAATTACCTAAATTAAAAAATACTAAGTTACAATTAAAAACCTAACATTACTTTAAAAATAAAAAAATAAATTTAAATTAATCTAAAATTACAAAAAATAAAAAAGTCTAACATTACAGAAAATATTTAACCAAATTATCAAAAATAAAAAAATTAAATCTAATCCCTATGAAAATAAAAACGCCACCCAAAATAAAAACACCCCCTAATCTAATACTAAACTACCAATAGCCCTTAAAAGGGCTTTTTGTAGGTCATTGCCCTAAGTTACACAGCTCTTTTGCATTAAAAAAAATTCTAATTCCCCCCTAACAGTAAAAAACCACCACCCACCAAACCCCCAAAATAAAAAACCTAACACTAAAAAAACATACACTAAAAAACCTATGCTACCCATTGCCCCTAAAGTGGCATTTGTATGGGCATTGCCCTTAAAAGGTCATTCAGCTCTTTTTCAATACACAAAATCCCTATTCTAAATAAAACACAAAATTCAAAATCCTAACTCTAACCCCTAAATAGGTACTCACCGTTCCTGAAGTCCAGCAAAGAAAGTCTTCTTCCAAGCGGCGATATCTTCTTCCATCGCGGCGACCTCTTCTATCTTCATCCAGGACCAAGTCGACGCAGAGCGGAGATGAGAAGAGTGCGGAACAGAAGACCGACGACCCCGGCTGTGATTGTATGAAGAGGATCTCCACGCTCGATGGCTCCGCGGTCACCGGTCTTCTGTTCCACACTCATATCTGCTCTGCGTTGGCTTGGCAGTTTAGGGATTAATAGATTAATTAGGTTTATTGCGATGTTGGGGTTTGGTGATTTAGGGGTTAATACTTTTATTAGTTAGATTGCGATGTGGGTGAATGGTGGATTAGGGGTTAATAGTTTAATTAGGCATATTGTGTTGTGGGGGTTGTTGGGTTAGGGGTTAATACTTTTATTATTAGTTGCGATGTGGGGGGATTGTGGATATAGAGGTTTTTAGGTGTCGGCTTTATTTTTGGGAGTCGGGTTAGAATTTTTTGGGCGATTTGACATATTTTTTTATTTTCTTAGAGCAGGCAGTTTCTAAAGTGCTGTAAGTCACTGGCGACTCCAGAAATTTGTATTTACGCACATTTCTGGACATCACTAGTTTATCCGACTTACGGCACTTCATGAACTGCCGGCAGGGTTTACGTGATTCCCCGATGTGCAAGGGGAAATTACGGGCAGAGCGGGTTTCACCAGTTATGCTAAAGCCAGCGCCGTATATGTAATCTCACCCCTCAAGTGAAGAAAAGTGATTTGCCATTTTCTTTACTTTTAGAATATTAAATTGAATCATCTGCTTTACTAAATATAAATTCTATATATTGTTAAAACTGAAATAAATTGAAGCTATAAGATGCTTTTGTGTAGATACTTAGAGATGGAAACAAGCAAAAACAAAATGTTTGCAGAAATCTTTACACATATAACAATGTTTTATTACTTGTCCTGTCTTCTAGCATTATGCTCCTCTACTGGCTGTATTCAGCACTCAAGGACAGTCTGAGCTGATCCTTATACAAAAGGTACAAGAGTACTGCTATGACAATATCCACTTCATGAAGGCCTTCCAGAAGATTGTTGTACTTTTTTATAAAGGTAGCATTCTTTAATATACAATTGTATCATACTGGTCAGATGTATAATGAGTTAAACAAAAAGTCAGAATTTAACTTTCATGGTTCACAACATGCAATTTTAAGAGACTTTTCAATTTACTTTCATTACCAAATTTCCTTTGTTCAGGAGCAGCACTGCACTATCACCAGCTAGTTGCTGATTGGTGGTTAAACACATATGCCTCTTGTCATTTGCTCACCAGATGTGTTCACTTCAGCTAAGTCATAGTAGTACATTGCTACTATGGAGTTTTACATCAGTTCAGTAGAAATCATACAGATGCAAAGCATAAGCAGTTGGTAAATCTTTGCACAGTATGTGTTATAGAATGTAGCAAAATGTCCTTTTGTAGGGAGAATATTTTTCAGTTACTGAATACATCAGATACAGTCATGTTGCAGCCTACAGATTACACACAAAAAAACTGTTAACTAATGTCTCAGGGCAAAAATAATATTTAACTTTTTTGTATCTGTAATATCTGTTGCTCTTCTGAATTGAACTGAATGTTTGCTTGATACAGACACATTTCATTAGTATACTAGGAGCCATCACACCCACTAAGTATTTTTGTATCAACTATACATTAATGGACATAAAACAACTTGTAATGACAAGAATTCCAGACATGTTTTATGTGAACTAAACTGTGACTATTGTGACATACAAGCAGCAGAGAATTCTGGGTAAGGATATACAAACTTTTAGACATCCATTTTAAGCATGGATTCCCTTATGCCAGTGGAGGATTTATTTTTCTCCCATATGTTTACTCACCATAACCTATTCAAAATTCAGAGACTGGTTTTGAGACCCTATACCAGCTTTATTATACTGCAAGTAAGACATATTTAATGCGCTCATGAGGTCTAAAATGACTGAAACAGCTGTCTAGAACCACAGTGCAAATCAATGACATGAGGAAATCCATGTTTAAAAAAAAGATTTATAGAAGCTAAAACAATAAGGAATTGTGAAGCTCTTTCGAATATCCTTACTCAGGATCCTTTTCCTGTGGAAAAATGGACAGGTGTTCTATGGAATGATCTGTTGATTGTGACTACACTTATAGTTCGTTTTCAAACAAGAGTAAACAGTTACCTGTGCGCTATCTATAAAACTTATATGAAAAAAGGGTTTTTAGGCAAACCCAAAGCTGAAGCCTATTCTAAACTATTTTAAATATGTGATGCATTTAAAATCAGCTTTACTGTGCACCCATTCCCTTGGTTGTCTCTGCGACATATATAGAACATCTCTAATGAGAATTAAACCTCACCCAGGTATTCCTCTACATTTTCCTCATTGTTTTATTACCATAACTTATTTTGTAACTGTTTTATATTTCTGGAAAACATTTTTTTAGTGATGCGCTATTAACATAGCTGTTGGTGGGTAATGGTTATTTAATAAAGCATTCTTAGTAATAGGTTAATAGCTGTATCCTTTGTAACCCACAACTAATAGTGACAGAATAAACATGGTCAAGAGCGGCAGCAGCTCCCAAATAATAGTAAAAGGTGGAAATTTCTAATAGAAGTGCTGTGACATAATAGTGACAGCTACAGTATACTATGGCTGGTGCTATAAGTGTTTAGTAGCCTGCAGTGCTCCCACTAACTAGTGATTCCTAAAATTAGTTGTACATCTGCTTTAGTTGCAGGAGTATATAAAACACAATGCACCTGCCTTGAATGCCCTATGGCCAGTGCGGGCTTGCAATGCACAGGATCAAAAAGAAATGTCCCTAATCCTATATGTGCTCTCCCCACAATGCAATTTCCCATAATATTTGACCCAATCCCCCAACACAGTTAATATTAAACACCCCCATCCCAAATGCAAATCCCCTTAGCTCTAGCACCTCCTATGACCTCCACACTGTGATCACAAACTGCAAACACACTGCCCTACAAGACACGCACACCAGTAACTTTCCTACTAAATTTACAGAATCCATGTGTCCCCACCATGTAATTACCATTGAAATCACCAATGTAGACCTAACATCTGTCCCTTTAAATTACATTAGTCAGTCTTTGAGTCTGTAGCACCTGCATCTTCTTTTTCCTATCAGCAGCAGGTGTTTTCCTTTAAAGGATGATAGCACTGTACTGGATTTTGAAAGTATATCCTCCTCTAATTTATAACAAAACATAACATTCTTTACTGGTTAGTCATATTAAACAATGAAGATTGTAGAAGGGTGCTCTAGCTGTCAAAATTGAAATGCCCACTTTTCTGATTTTCATGTATAATTTTGATGTTTTCTCAGGTTGATTACAGGTTTGTTCATAGTGACTAAAACTGACATTGTATTTTGAGATTATTAAAATGATGTTACTTAAAATGTTCAATACTTGCTCTGAATTGCAGCTGATGTGCTAGGTGAAGAGGCCATATTGAAATGGTACAAAGATGCACATATTGCAAAAGGGAAGAGTGTTTTTCTTGACCAGATGAGGAAGTTTGTCGAGTGGTTGCAAAATGCAGAAGAAGGTAATGATAAATGAATGTATTGGAAAATATTTTACTTGTTTACCAATTAAATTAAATTGTTTAGAGCCGTCATTAGCACTCAACTACCTTTTTTGCAATCTGGGGGCCCCCATCCGCTTCTACCCCGGTGATCGGGCCTGCAAAGTGACAGGCATCGATGGGGCTTCCCGTTACGTGCAGTGATGTCATGTGCAATGACGTGATGACGTCACCGTGCAACTTTATTTAAAATTGTCAATACAAAGTATAGGGAAAGGGGGCATGCTGCTTAGAAACCTGTATCTCAGGGATCTAAGCAGCTACAGACCCCCAAGAGCCACCATTGGAAAGGTAATCGCCTAAGCTGGGGGGAAAAAGAAACTAAGTTAAAAAAAATGTTTTTTGAAAATAGTAAAACACAGAATATTAAATTTAGCTTAGCACTCAATGGCCTAGATTTAGAGTTTGGCGGTAGCCGTCAAAACCAGCGTTAGAGGCTCCTAACGCTGGTTTTTACTGCCCGCTGGTATTTGGTGTCAGTCAGGAAAGGGTCTAACGCTCACTTTGCAGCCGCGACTTTTCCATACCGCAGATCCCCCTACGCCATTTGCGTATCCTATCTTTTCAATGGGATCTTTCTAACGCCGGTATTTAGAGTCTTGGCTGAAGTGAGCGTTAGAAATCTAACGACAAAACTCCAGCCGCAGAAAAAAACCAGGAGTTAACAGCTTTTTGGGCTAACGCCGGTTCATAAAGCTCTTAACTACTGTGCTCTACAGTACACTAACACCCATAAACTACCTATGCACCCCTAAACCGAGGTCCCCCCACATCGCTGCCACTCGATTAAATTTTTTTAACCCCTAATCTGCCGACCGCCACCTAAGTTATACTTATGTACCCCTAATCTGCTGCCCCTAACACCGCCGACCCCTATATTATATTTATTAACCCCTAATCTGCCCCCCACAACGTCGCCGCCAGCTACCTACAATAATTAACCCCTAATCTGCCGACCGCAAAGCGCCGCCACCTACGTTATCCTTATGTACCCCTAATCTGCTGCCCCTAACACCGCCGACCCCTATATTATATTTATTAACCCCTAACCTGCCCCCCACAACGTCGCCGCCAGCTACCTACAATAATTAACCCCTAATCTGCCGTCCGCAAATCGCCGCCACCTACGTTATCCTTATGTACCCCTAATCTGCTGCCCCTAACACTGCCAACCCCTATATAATATTTATTAACCCCTAACCTGCCCCCCACAACGTCGCCGCCAGCTACCTACAATAATTAACCCCAAATCTGCCGACCCCACCTCACCGCTACTATAATAAATGTATTAACCCCTAAAGCTAAGTCTAACCCTAACACTAACACCCCCCCTAAGTTAAATATAATTTAAATCTAACGAAATAAATTAACTATTATTAAATAAATTATTCCTATTTTAAACTAAATACTTACCTGTAAAATAAACCCTAATATAGCTACAATATAACGAATAATTATATTGTAGCTATTTTAGGATTAATATTTATTTTACAGGCAACTTTGTATTTATTTTAACCAGGTACAATAGCTATTAAATAGTTAAGAACTATTTAATAGCTAAAATAGTTAAAATAATTACAAAATTACCTGTAAAATAAATCCTAACCTAAGTTACAATTAAACCTAACACTACGCTATCAAGAAATTAATTAAATACAATACCTACAAATAACTACAATGAAATAAACTAACTAAAGTACAAAAAATAAAAAAAGAACTAAGTTACAAAAAATAAATTTTTTTTACAAACATTAGAAAAATATTACAACAATTTTAAACTAATTACACCTACTCTAAGCCCCCTAATAAAATAACAAAGACCCCCAAAATAAAAAAATGCCCTACCCTATTCTAAATTAAAAAAGTTCAAAGCTCTTTTACCTTACCAGCCCTGAAAAGGGCCATTTGCGGGGCATGACCCAAAGAATTCAGCTCTTTTGCCTGTAAAAAAAACATACAATACCCCCCCCAACATTACAACCCACCACCCACATACCCCTAATCTAACCCAAACCCCCCTTAAATAAACCTAAATAAATAAACACTAAGCCCCTGAAGATCTTCCTACCTTATCTTCACCATACCAGGTTCACCGATCCGTCCTCCGAAGTCTTGATCCAAGCCTCCGAAATCTTCATCCAAGCCCAAGCGGGGGCTGGCGATCCATAATCCGGCTGAAGTCTTCTATCAAGCGGCGGCTGAAGAGGTCCAGAAGAGGCTCCAAACTCTTCATCCTATCCGGGAAGAAGAGGAGATCCGGACTGGCAACCATCTTGATCCAAGCGGCATCTTCTATCTTCATCCGATGACGAACGGCTCCATCTTGAAGACCTCCGACGCGGATCCATCCTCTTCTTCCGACGTCCAACTGAAGAATGAAGGTTCCTTTAAGGGACGTCATCCAAGATGGCGTCCCTCGAATTCCGATTGGCTGATAGGATTCTATCTGCCAATCGGAATTAAGGTAGGAAAATTCTGATTGGCTGATGGAATCAGCCAATCAGATTCAAGTTCAATCCGATTGGCTGATCCGATCAGCCAATCAGATTGAGCTCGCATTCTATTGGCTGTTCCGATTAGCCAATAGAATGCAATTTTCCTACCTTAATTCCGATTGGATGATAGAATCCTATCAGCCAATCGGAATTCGAGGGACGCCATCTTGGATGACGTCCCTTAAAGGAACCTTCATTCTTCAGTTGGACGTCCGAAGAGGATGGATCCGCTGCGGAGGTCTTCAAGATCAGCCGCTCGTCATCCGATGGAACAACATAGAAGATGCGGCTTGGATGAAGATGTTTGCCGGTCCAGATGTCCTCTTCTGCCCGGATAGGATGAAGATTTCTTCCCGAAGATGGACTTCTTCATTTGCCGCTTGGATCCAGACTTCAGCCGGAGGATGGACGTCACTCTTCAGCCCCCGCTTGGGTTTGGATGAAGATTTCAGAGGCTTGGATCAAGACTTCGGAGGACGGATCGGTGAACCTGGCATGGTGAAGATAAGGGAGGAAGATCTTCAGGGACTTAGTGTTAGGTTTATTTAAGGGGGGTTTGGGTTAGATTAGGGGTATGTGGGTGGTGGGTTGTAATGTTGGGGGGGGGTATTGTATGTTTTTTTTTACAGGCAAAAGAGCTGAATTATTTGGGGCATGCCCCGCAAATGGCCCTTTTCAGGGCTGGTAAGGTAAAAGAGCTTTGAACTTTTTAAATTTAGAATAGGGTAGGGCATTTTTTTTATTTTGGGGGTCTTTGTTATTTTATTAGGGGGCTTAGAGTAGGTGTAATTAGTTTAAAATTGTTGTAATATTTTTCTAATGTTTGTAAATATTTTTTTATTTTTTGTAACTTAGTTCTTTTTTATTTTTGGTACTTTAGTTAGTTTATTTAATTGTAGTTATTTGTAGGTATTGTATTTAATTTATTTAATGATAGTGTTAGGTTCAATTGTAACTTAGGTTAGGATTTATTTTACAGGTAATTTTGTAATTATTTTAACTATTTTAGCTATTAAATAGTTCTTAACTATTTAATAGCTATTGTACCTGGTTAAAATAAATACAAAGTTGCTTGTAAAATAAATATTAATCCTAAAATAGCTACAATATAATTATAATTTATATTGTAGCTATATTAGGATTTATTTTACAGGTAAGTATTTAGCTTTAAATAGGAATAATTTATTTAATAAGAGTTAATTTATTTCGTTAGATTTAAATTATATTTAATTTAGGGGGGTGTTAGTGTTAGGGTTAGACTTAGCTTTAGGGGTTAATACATTTATTAGAGTAGCGGCGAGCTCCGATCGGCAGATTAGGGGTTAATACTTGAAGTTAGGTGTCGGCGATGTTAGGGAGAGCAGATTAGGGGTTAATACTATTTATTATAGGGTTATTGAGGCGGGAGTGAGGCGGATTAGGGGTTAATACATTTATTATAGTAGCGGTGAGATCCGGTCGGCAGATTAGGGGTTAATAAGTGTAGGTAGGTGGCGGCGACGTTGGGGGCGGCAGATTAGGGGTTAATAAATATTATGTAGGGGTCGGCGGTATTAGGGGCAGCAGATTAGGGGTACATAGGGATAACGTAAGTGGCGGCGGTGTACGGAGCGGCAGATTAGGGGTTAATAATAAAATGCAGGGGTCAGCGGGAGCGGCAGATTAGGGGTTAATAAGTGTAAGGTTAGGGGTGTTTAGACTCTGGGTCATGTTAGGGTGTTAGGTGCAGACTTAGGAAGTGTTTCCCCATAGGAAACAATGTAGCTGCGTTAGGAGCTGAACGCTGCTTTTTTGCAGGTGTTAGGTTTTTTTTCAGCTCAAGCAGCCCCATTGTTTCCTATGGGGAAATCGTGCACAAGCACGTTTTTTAAGCTGGCCGCGTCCGTAAGCAACGCTGGTATTTAGAGTTACAGTTGCTGTAAATATGCTCTACGCTCCCTTTTTTGGAGCCTAACGCAGCCCTTCTGTGAACTCTAAATACCAGCGGTATTTAAAAGGTGCGGCCAGAAAAAAGCACGCGTAGCTAACGCACCCCTTTGGCCGCAAAACTCTAAATCTAGGCGAATGAATGCAGAGCTTCAGATTGAGAACTAATGCATTTATCTTTCCTCCACAATTATATATGACGGCTTTATTGTAATGATTTTCTGAACATCTCCTTGTAATTTACCACTGTGCAAATAAGTTCAACTCATAGTCAAACTAAAACTTGTGCTTTTTATCACAGATTTTTGTGATATCTCCACTATCACATATGGCAATTGTGGGTAAAAAACACATGTGCAAGCACTCAGCGGCCATTCAGGGGAGAAGGTTAGATGTTGATTCGAATGCAATGCATAGGGACTAATCCTGAATCAAGAAAAATGGGAGAGCAGCCATGACATAGGGACTCTGCTCTCAGATCAGGACAATCCTAGTTTCTGGGACAGATGGGAGGAATAGTTCCTTATGCCTCAATATTGAAGCAGAAATCACAAAACAAAACTGGATACACATCCTATAGGGCTAGATTACAAGTGGAGCACTATTTAGCACTCTCACTCAAGCGTAAAACTTCTCTAGACAGAGTCAGGCAGCTTGCACATTACAAGTTGAAAGTAAAAAGTTTGCACACGCGTGAAACTCAATGCGCGCTATCCAAATATGACGACCACGCAGAATAAAGAAAACTAACAACTATCGACAGGAGTTTTGAATACTTCACATTCCATAGAGTCTGACATAGAACATTAATTAGTAGATGTTGTACATATTTAAACATATATGTATGTCTGTTGTGGCTGGGGCAGTTGAGGCCATCACAGATGAATGTTGCAAGCACAAAACCTGTGTTTTACACCATTGTGTTAGAGTTGCAAAGCTGCATACTAAATTTAATCTAAAAATGACCAAGTTGCTGGAAATAGGAAATTATGTAAACCTTGCGCAAAACGGAAACTATAATCACTTTACACCAGTTCAAAATGTTAACAGTTTCTGTCTCACAGTTGATGTAAATTTGGCCAAAGTCAGCTGTGGTGTGGGTGCGGCACTGTAAAATACCAGAACTATATTTAATTAACCTATTAGATATAATAGGTATTGTACAGGTTGTACATGACCCAGTATTTTACTAGTAATTAAAAAACAGACTTTCTATATGTGATGTCTTAACTGGACAAATACACTTTAAAAGTCAGTGCCATTTTTCCTTTTGTCTGTACAGCTCTATTTCTCAAATTATGTCACAAAAAATGTTTATTACTGTGGTACATATTTGCCTAACAGTAGGGCAACTGTTTACTATTTTTGCAACAATATATTTGTGCTGGAGGAAATATGCATGTCAGTATATACCTCTACTTATTTATCAGAGATCATTTTCAAGCAAAATGTTGTTTTATTTTCCTTGTATAAGTATTTCATAATTTGCTTCTCATAAAAAGCTCTCAAAGATCACAAAACGTGTTTGCAGACTGACATCTAGTGGATATTTATTACAATTCTCACTGATTTGACTTTTCAGCCTCACTCATTTGGATTTATGGATTTTGAACTTTTGGTAACAGTAATGATTTTCATTATGGCTTTTATGTAATATTTTTTGTTAAAGGGACAGTCTCGTCAAAATTAAACTTTCATGATTCAGATAGGGCATAAAATTGTAAACAACTTTCCATTTTACTTTTATCACCAAATTTGCTTTGTTCTCTTGGTATTCTTTTTTGAAAGCTAAACCTACAGTAGGTAGGTTGAAACTGATTTCTAAACTGTTGAAAACCACCTTTTATCTCAGTGCATTTTGATAGTTTTCACAGTTAGACAGTGCTAGTTCATGCGTGTCATATTGATAACGTGCTCACTCCAGAGGAATTATTTAGGAGTCAGCACAGATTGGCTTAAATGCATGTCTGTCAAAAGCACTGAGATAGCGGGCAGTCTGCAGAGGCTTAGCTACAAGGTAATCACAGAGGTAATAAGTGTATTAATATCACAGTGTTGGTTCTGCAGAACTGGAGAATGGATAATAAAGGGATTATCTATCTTTTTAAACAATAAAACATTTCACGTAGACTATCCCATAAAGGGACAGTCAACACCAAAATTGTTATTGTTTAAAAAGATAGATAATACCTTATTACCTATTCCACAGCTTTGCACGTCCAACATTGTTATATTAATATACTTTATAACATTTAAACCTCTAAATTTCTTTCGCCTAGATTACGAGTCTTGCGTTAGCCTTAAAAAGCAGCGTTGAGGGGTCCCAACGCTGCTTTTTAACGGCCGCGTATTACGAGTCAGGCAGGTACAGGTGTACCGCTCACTTTTTTTTTTTTTCTTTGCGATTTTAGCATACCGCAAATCCCCTTATGTCAATTGCGTATCCTATCTTTTTAATGGGATTTTCCTAACGCCGGTATTACGATCGCTTGAAAAAGTGAGCGGTACACCCTCTACCTCCAAGACTCCTACCGCATTTAAAAGTCAGTAGTTAAGAGTTTTATGGGCTAACGCTGTAGCATAAAACTCTTAACTAAAGTGCTAAAAAGTACACTAACACCCATAAACTACCTATTAACCCCTAAACCGAGGCCCCCACATCGCAAACACTATAATAAAATTATTTAACCCCTAATCTGCCGACCGGACATCGCCGCCACTGTAATAAATTTTATTAAGCCCTAATCTGCCATCCCTAACATCGCCGACACCTAACTACATTTATTAACCCCTAATCTGCCACACCCAACGTCGCCACTACTATATTAAATGTATTAACCCCTAAACCTAAGTCTAACCCTAACCCCCCCTAACTTAAATATAATTTAAATACATCTAAATAAATTATTCCTATTTAAAACTAAATACTTACCTGTAAAATAAACCCTAAGATAGCTACAATATAACTAATAGTTACATTGTAGCTATCTCAGGGTTTATTTTTATTTTACAGGCAAGTTTGTATTTTAACTAGGTACAATAGTTATTAAATAGTTATTAACTATTTAATAACGACCTAGCTAAAATAAATACAAATTTACCTGTAAAATAAACCCTAACCTAAGTTACAATTACACCTAACACTACACTATCATTAAATTAATTACATAAAATACCTACAATTAACTACAATTAAATTAAATAAACTAAATTACGAAAAACAACAAACACTAAATTACAGAAAATAAATGGATGGAAGAGGATGCTCCGCGTCGGATGTCTTCAAGATGGACCCACTCTGCTCCGGATGGAAGAAGATAGAAGATGCCGTCTGGATGAAGACTTCTGCCGGTCTGGATGTCCTCTTCTGGCCGGATCGGATGAAGACTTCTGCGAGGTCAATTCTATTGGCTGATCCAATCAGCCAATCGGATTGAACTTCAATCCGATTGGCTGATTAAATCAACCAATCAGATTTTTACAACCTTAATTCCGATTGGCTGATAGAATCCTATCAGCCAATCGGAATTTGAGGGACGCCATCTTGGATGATGTCATTTAAAGGAACCGTCATTCGCCGTCATGCTGGAAGGATGCTCCACGCCGGATGTCTTCAAGATGGAGTCGCTCCTCGTCGGATGGATGAAGATAGAAGATGCCGCTTGGATGAAGCCTTCTCCCGGTCCGGATGTCCTCTTCTGCCCGGATAGGATGAAGAATTCTGCCGGTCTGGATGTCCTCTTCTGCCCCATCGGATGAAGACTTCTGGATGGATCGGATGACCACTTGTGCCCGGGTGAGTGAAGACGGCTCAAGGTAGGGTGATCTTCAATGGGGTAGTGTTAGGTTTTTTTAAGGGGGTATTGGGTGGGTTTTAGAGTAGGGGTATGTGGGTGGTGGGTTGTAATGTTGGGGGGGTATTGTATTCTTTTTTCTACAGGTAAAAGAGCGGATTACTTTGGGGCAATGCCCCGCAAAAGGCCCTTTTAAGGGCTATTTGTAAATTAGTATAGGGTAGGGCATTTTATTATTTTGAGGGGCTTTTTTATTTTATTAGGGGGCTTAGATTAGGTGTAATTAGTTTAAACCTCTTGTAATTTTTTTTTATTTTCTGTAATTTAGTGTTTATTTTTTTCGTAATTTAGTGTTTGTTTTTTTCATAATTTAGTTTATTGAATTTAATTGTAGTTAATTGTAGGTAATTTAGGTAATTAGTTTAATTATAGTGTAGTGTTAGGTGTAATTGTAACTTAGGTTAGGATTTATTTTACAGGTAATTTTGTAATTATTTTAGCTAGGTAGCTATTAAATAGTTAATAACTATTTAATAACTATTGTACCTAGTTAAAATAAAAACAAAGTTGCCAGTAAAATAAAAATAAATCATAAGATAGCTACAATGTAACTATTAGTTATATTGTTGCTATCTTATGGTTTATTTTACAGGTAAATATTTAGTTTTAAATAGGAATAATTTATTTAATTGTAGTTATTTTATTTAGATATATTTAAATTATATTTAAATTAGGAGGTTGTTAGGGTTAGACTTAGGTTTAGGGGTTAATAACTTTATTATAGTGGCGGCGATGTTGGCGGCGGCAGATTAGGGGTTAATTGATTTAATATAGTTACGGCGACGTTGGGGGGCAGATTAGGGGTTAATAACTATAATGTAGGTGTCGGCAATGTTGGGGGCAGCAGATTAGGGGTTAATACATATAATGTAGGTGGCGGCCGTGTCCGGAGCGGCAGATTAGGGGTTAATAGCATAATGCAGGTGGCGACGATGTTGGGGTCGGCAGACTAGGGGTTAATAAGTGTAAGATTAGGGGTATTTAGACTCAGGGTTCATGTTAGGGTGTTAGGTGCAGACATATTTTTTCTTTCCCCATAGGAAACAATGGGGCTGCGTTAAAAGCTGGACGCTGCTTTTTTGCAGGTGTTAGGTTTTTTTTCAAGCCAGCTCAGCCCCATTGTTTCCTATGGGGAAATCGTGCACAAGCATGTTTAGCCAGCTTACCGCTACCATAAGCAACGCTGGTATTGAGGTGAGATGTGGAGCTAAATTCTGCTCAACGCTCACCTTTTTGCGGCTAACACCAGGTTTAAAAAAACCTGTAATACCAGCGTTGTCTTAAGGGAGCGGTGGAAAAAAAGGCTTGTTGGCAACGCAAACCTTACCGACAAAAACTCGTAATCTAGCCAAATATGATTAGCCTGTAATGTTGTTCTTCTGGTGAGTTCATATTACTTTTTTATTGAAATGTTTATAGAGTACATATTACATCTTGCAAGGAAACTATTTCAACAAGAGAAGAAAAAAAAAGGAATTAAACAGCATATTGCACATTTCCAAGTTACATTTCTTAATATATACACATTTTATAAGTTATACAAATGTAAATGTAGTGAAAGGAATAGTCTAGTCTTCTTCATTCTCTTGCTATCTTTATTTGAAAAAAGGTGGAATATAAGCATAGGAACCAGGCCATTTTTGGTTCAGAACCGGGGTAGCACTTTCTGATTGGTGTCTAAATGTAGCCACCGATCAGCAAGTGCAACCTAGGCTCCTAAGCTTACATTCAAAGAAAGATACCAAGAGAACGAAGAAATATTGATAATATTAGTAAATTAGAAAGTTGCTTAAAATTGCATGCTGTATCTGAATCATGAAAATTTTATTTTGACTTGACTATTCCTTTAAGTAAGAATTTCCTTACATAACTTTAGCAACTCAAACCTATAACAAGAAAATGCAAAATAGACCTAATCATTTTCATTATACTCCAGATTATGGGGTAGATTTATGATACTGTGAGTGGACATTATATGAAGTAGCGTATCATGTCAACTGCACATCGATAAATGCCGACAGCATAGGCTGTCTGCATTTATCATTGCACAAGCAGTTCTTGTGAACTGCTGGTGCAATGCTGCCCCCTGCAGATTCGCGGCCGCTAGCAGGGAAGGTAAATCAACCCAATCGTATTCGATAGGGTTGATTTCTGTCCGCGGCCTCAGAGCAGGCGGAGAAGTTTATGGAGCAGTGGTCTTTAGACTGCTGCTTCATAACTTCTGTTTTCGGCGAGCCTAGAGGCTTTCACGGAAACAGGGGCATCAAGCTTCATACGGAGCTTGATAAATCAGCCCCTATGAGTCTATTAAATATACACACATCTTTGAATAGTTATAACAACTTAAATATAGTTAATTAAGATTTTCCTTAAATAACTGTTACCTATCCTAATTCCTGTTTTATAATATAATCTTTGATATTTCATGCTCTCCAATAGGCAGGCATAGGGAGTTGTTGAAATTCCACAATCTCTAGATTATGAACCTTAAATACCTTAAATACATTCCAATGTTTCAACATAATCTTTTGAATTTTTTAACTCAAATTATTAAATTAAAAAAAAATACCATCCTATTTTGGATATTTATCTTCATCTTTCCTTCCTCATTAAATAGTTGTTCTCTTAGTGTTGCTATTACTGTAGCTATTTCATTATTTATGGACGCAGGGTTCTATCCTCTCTTAATAAAGGACTGTCCCATTTGTTCAAGTCTTATCTGTGCCAAAGCATCAACTAATTATTTTTTAAGGTTTGGAGAGCTGCTACTATATTTATTCTATACAAAGAGAGGGCTAAGTTGCACACAGGCACTAGACAATTAGGAGACCATTATTAGTGACTGGACTTTGTGAATATGGAACAAACACCATCTACATTGAGCTCCAACACTTTTACATACAGTATTTGGTTATAAAAGCTGCACATATTGCTACTTTGGCCTAAGGCTCATGGGAGATTTTGAAAACCATTCCATCAGAAATGATTAATAATAAGCTTTAAAAAAAATCATGTAGCATATGAGGTACATTCAACAACTTTAGCTGATTATTATTGAGTGGGGAGTATCCCTAGAGACTTGAGGAATGCTCGTCCAACACTGATGTTGTATAATGCTGAATACTGTGAGAAGTTTGAGCAAATCTTAAATAATTACTTATTTTATATAATAGTTTTAACTGTGGCATATTTACAGAAAGAAATAAATTCCCAACAAGAGAAGATCACAAAATTAGAGAAACAGTTGAAATCATCTTTGGCCATAGAAGAGGCAAATAAAATATTAGCTACTATGAGAAAAAAAAATATTTATGACTTACGTCAATCTTTTGAAATCCACAAGAGGGAGAATATTATCTGTGATGAAGAGGAAAGTATAACATTGGCAGTTTTACCTGACCTTAAAAGGCGGCAGACCTGGACCGGGAGACGCAATTGAGATACATCAGGGTCTTCAACAGGCAATTTGTTGGGGAATTGAGATTCAGATGCTGGTGCCACCACTGAGGAAAAAGACTTTGATACAGACAAAGGGAATGGAGACCACAGTGTGAACCGGCAGTGCAGGGTGACAACACGCAACAACTAGCATAGACGTTGTAAATATTTCTAACTCAGCACTTACAAATGCTGAGAACTGGGTTCTAAATAAGGATTTGTTGTATTGCCCTACACAGAGCTGTGATTTTGTTCAATTGCAAAATTACGTGTTATAGTTAGTAATCTAAATGGAACATTTTGATGTAGAATCTAAAAAAGGATTAAAGGGCCATTATAATTGAAAAATGACATGCTCTAATCCATTAGAGCATGTAATTTTAAGACTATCAACCCTGCAGGACTGTGTGTTTAACACCTGCAATGGGGTTAAACACACAAATACCGCTCGGGATCCATGGTGCACTGCTAGTCCCAAGCGGAAATCGCCACTGATCCAATCAGAAGCATTAGTCACATGACTCATATGTGCAACTAGTGCTGCTGATTGGCATGTGTTCCCAACTCTATTTCTATTGTGTGTTTAACCCCATTGTAGGGGTTAAACATACAGCACTGCAGGGTCAATAGTATTCCAATTTTTCAACTATAATGGCCCAAAATGAAAACTGAGGTTTTGAAATAAATGTAAATTTGTACCCTTCTTATATTGTTAAAGTATACATACCTTTATTACACTAGTACAGCAAGATATTCAGCATCTGCAGAATAATGTGGAAAAAGTAAATTAGGGTGTTGTGAGAAGGGTATACAACTTTTCTATTTTTGAAGGAAGGGCATTGAAATCTTTGCAGAATAATGACAGTATCTTGTTGAAACAGGCTGATAAGGGTGTAGCAACGATAGTCCTGTATAGGGACAGCTATATTTCTGAATATGGAATTTGGATTATTGATTAAGAGGTGTCAGGGTGCCAGGAATCAGGCTGAGACGAGAAGTGCAAAAATAATCACACCTTTATTAATAGCAAAAAATAATAAAAAGTCCACAACTCAAATAACAAGCCTGGAGTCAAAACCAGAGCTGGTAGTCAGACGAGCCGAGTCAGGAGCCAAAGCGAATAGTCAGACGAGCCGAGTTAGGAGCCAAAGCGAGTAGTCAGACGAGCCGGAATCAGGAACAAGGAGAACAGCAGAGTCAGGAAAAAGCCAGGGATCAGGAACCAGGAGGGCCGTCAGACAGCCAGGTAATACACAGGAACTTCAACTCACAAACAGGTCTGAGACAACCCAAGGGCAAAGCATACTGAACAGAGGCCCTTTAAATAATAAGTGATGACATCACAATTCTGAGACTGCAACCTGTCTCAAATGAATGATGTACACCAGTCTGGCCATAAAAGGGCGTGCAGGAAATGAGCAGTATCACACACTATGCACCAGAGTCAGCAAGAGAGGTGAGTAAAATGGCTGCCAGCAGCACATGGCAAACAAAACAGGGAAAAAACCCTGACAGTACCCTCCCCTCAATGACCCCTCCCCCGCGGAAGGACAAAAGGCTTATTGGGGAAACGGGCATGGAAGGCACGGAGGAGGGCAGGAGCATGAACATCAGAGGAGGGAACCCATGAACGCTCCCCCGGACCGTAGCCCCTCCAGTGAACCAAATACTGTACACGGCCCCTGGACATACGAGAGTCAATAATGCTGCTGACCTCATATTCTTTATGGTTGTCAACAAAGATAGGACAGGGACGAGGCAACACAGTGGTAAACTGATTACAAACCAATGGTTTCAAGAGGGAGACATGAAAAACATTGGAGATGCGCATTGCAGGAGGAAGGTCAAGAGTGTAGGCCTTCGGAGTATTCGAAAAGGACCAACATAATGGGGAGCCAGTTTATTGGAAGGCACACGAAGGTTCAAGTTACGGGACGACAGCCAAACCCTCTCACCAACCTGGTAGGAAGGCGCGCGAAGGCACCTACGATCAGCCTGGAACTTTTGGCACTGCATAGAATTATGAAGGCAATCCTGAATCTGCACCCACATGGAACAGAGTTGCAGGTGCTTCTCCTTTAAAGCCGGAATACCCTGAGACATGAATGAATCGGGCAACAAGGATGGTTGAAACCCCTAATTTGCCATGAACGGGGATAACTTGGACCATTCCGCAGCCCATTGGATTGAGGGTGATATGCCGAGGAGAAGGAAAGCTGGATACCCATTTGAGCACAAAAGGAATTCCAAAATCTGGAGACAAACTGGCTACCCTGGTTTAGTTCGAAGATTCTCAGGAACAAAACACTTACTACTAAGTTTCTCAGGAGGTGCATTGGTTTGTGCAGCCAGGATCTCCTCCCCCAAGGGAGAAGTCAAATTAGTACGTATGGTAGCCAAAATATGGTCAGGAGGTATAACTGGAGTAGGTACAGACTCCTCCTTGAACAGAGGCGAAAATTGTCGAGAGAGGGCATCAGCCCTAACATTCTTACTACCAGGCAGGTAAGAGACCACATAATTAAACCGAGATAAAAATAGCGCCCATCTGGCCTGTCGGGGCTACAAACGTTTTGCTTCAGAAAGATAAATTAAATTCTTGTGGTCAGTAAGAATGAGCACTGGTACGCTAGTACCCTCAAGAAGATGCCTCCATTCCTTGAGTGCCAAAATTATGGCCAGTAATTCCCTGTCGCCAATTTCATAATTGCACTCCGCTGGAGACAATCTCTTAGAGAAGAAACCGCACGGATGCAAGGAACCGTAGGACGTTGAGACAAGAGGGCACCTACTCCAGTCTCAGACATATTGACTTTAAGAATGAAAGGCAGGACAGGGTTAGGATGAGCCAGAACTGGAGCGGCAGCAAAGGCAGTCTTAAGACTATCAAAGGCCTTAATGGCAGTAGGTGACCAATGGAGTGAATCATTCTCTTTACGGGTCATGTCTGTGATAGGTTTTTAATAAACTTTCTATAGTAATTGGCTAACCCCAAAAAACTTTGAATAGACGGAAGACCAACTGGGCGAGACCACTGCAGAACTGCAGACAACTTGTCAGGATCCATGGAGAACCCTGCAATGGAGATAACATAACCTAGGAAGGTTACTTGAGTCTGATGGAACTCACATTTCTCGAGTTTACAAAACAGGCCATTCTCACGTAGTCTCTGAAGAACCCGTGTAACATCAGAACGATGAGCCTCAAGTGTGGGTGAGTGTATGAGGATGTCCTCTAAATACACCACAACACACTGTTGCAACATATCTCGTAGGACATCATTAATAAATTCCTGGAAAACAGCAGGAGCATTACATAGGCCAAAGGGCATAACAAGATATTCATAATGCCCGCTCCTGGTGTTAAATGCTGTTTTCCATTTGTGGCCCTCCTTAATCCTAACGAGATTGTACGCTCCTCTCAAATCAAGTTTAGAAAAGACTGTAGCTCCCTTGAGGCGGTCAAAGAGTTCCGTAATGAGCGGAGTAGGGTAAGCATTCTTAATGATAAGACTATTAAGACCCCTATAATCGATGCATGGTCTTAACTCGCCACCCTCTTTCTGCACAAAGAAGAAGCCAGCCCCTGCAGGAGAGCAGGATTTGCGGATGATCCCCCGCGACAGAGCATCAGCAACATACTCCTCCATAGCACAATTCTCCGCAACAGACAGAGGGTAAACCCGGCCCAGAGGTGGAATGGCTCTGGGTTGAAGATATATGGCACAATCCTAAGACCGGTGAGGAGGCAACGTACCGGCACGCACCTTGTCAAAAACGTCTAGGATTTCTCGGTACTCCTCTGGCAATTGAGATACCGAAGAAGTGCACAAGACTTTAACTGGTTTCCGAAGACAAGTGGAAATACATTGTGGAGACCACGAAAAAATTTCGGACCTGCGCCAGTCGAGAATGGGATTGTGCTTTTGGAGCCAGGGATAACCCAGAACAACTGGAAAATGCGGAGAATTTATCACCTGGAACTGGAGGGTTTCAAAATGGAGAGCCCCAACAGCCATGGATAACAGAGCGGTTTCGTGAGTAACGAGTGTGGGCAGAAGGGGCCTGCCATCAATGGCCTCAATAGCAAGCGGAACGGACCGAGGCAAAACAGGAATAAAGTGCTTTGATACAAGAGCACTGTCAATGAAATAGCCCGCAGCACCGGAGTCAACAAGAGCCTGAGTGACTATGGAGGAGTCCACCCAGGAAAGAACAACTGTGACCAAAGGTTTCTCCTTTAGCGGTTGCAGGGATGAGGATAAACCACCCAAGGTCTGCCCCCGACAGGACCTTAGGTGTTAGCGTTTTTCCGGCCGTGTAGGACAAGACTTCAAAAGGTGGCCCTGTAACCCACAATAGAGGCAGAACCCCTCCCTTCTCCTAAAGGCTCTCTCCGTCGCGGAGAGATGCGTGAATCCCAACTGCATTGGCTCAGCAGTACCTGGTGACTCGGGACCAGGAGGCATGGGAGGAGAGGGAGGCATGGGTGGGAACGAACACGTAGGAGAAAACAGAACAAGAGACTTCCGCAAGCACTCCTTGAAAGAGGACCTCTCTCTGAGTCTGATGTAAATTAGGATAAAAAAAGACACAAATGCCTCGAGATCCTCTGGTAAATCTCTGGCAGCAACTTAGTCTTTTATCGCATCAGAGAGCCCATGAAAGAAGGCGGCAAAAAGGGCTTCATTGTTCCAACCTACCTCTGCGGCAAGTGTACAGAACTCAATGGCATACTGAGCAACAGATCTTGTACCTTGCTGAATGGACATGAGTCGTTTAGCAGCAGAGGAGGAGAGAGCTGGAACATCAAATACCCTTCGAAAGGAAGCCACAAATTCAGGGTAATTTGAAATCACAGGTTTATTAGTCTCCCACAAGGGATTAGCCCAGGCAAGAGCTGTGTCAGAGAGTAACAAGATGAGAAATCCCACCTTAGCTCTGTCAGAGGGAAATGCCTGAGGAAACATCTCAAAGTAAATGCCCACCTGGTTCAAAAACCCTCTGCACTGAATAGGATTGCCTCCTTATCGCTGAGGTAGAGGTGCAGAACTGGACATGCTCCTGGTAGGACTAGGTGCAGCAGCTGAAACAGGAGCAGCCATAACTTGCGGGACACTTTGGTCCAAATGTGCAGTGCGAGTCAGCAGGGTTTGCAGGGCCAGTGCAAATTGATCCAAGCGGTGATCTTGTTCATCCATCCTGGAAATGATGGTAGGTAAAGGTGGATTATTAACACCATCAGGATTCATGACCCTTGCGTAATGTCAGGGTGCCAGGAATCAGACTGAGACGAGAAGTGCAAAAATAATCACACCTTTATTAATAGCAAAAAATAATAAAAAGTCCACAAGTCAAATAACAAGCCAGGAGTCAAAACCAGAGCTGGTAGTCAGACGAGCTGAGTCAGGAGCCAAAGCGAGTAGTCAGATGAGCCAAGTCAGAAGCCAAAGCAAGTAGTCAGACGAGCCGGAATCAGGAACAAGGAGAACAGCAGAGTCAGGAACAAGCCAGGGATCAGGAAACAGGAGGGATGTCAGACAGCCAGGTAATACACAGGAACTGGAACTCACAAACAGGTCTGAGACAACGCAAGGGCAAAGCATACAGAACAGTGGCCCTTTAAATAATAAGTGATGACATCACAATTCTGAGACTGCAACATGTCTTACATGGATGATGTACACCAGTCTGGCCATAAAAGGGCGTGCAGGAAATGAGTAACATAACACACTATGCACCAGAGTCAGCAAGAGAGGTGAGTAAAATGGCTGCCAGCAGCACATGGCAAACAAAGCAGGGAAAAAACCCTGACAAGAGGTTGAGCAATTTTAAATTTTTGAGGATCCGCTTACCCCGATATTATATACACTACCAAAGGTGCATAATAATTTGTTAAAGCCTCTTGGCCACCTATAGTGGCAAGTGTGGGATCTGTCTAAAATTTCTATCAATTTAGATCATATTCTCCGACTCTTTGTGACCCAATCAGCCTCATATATTCAGGGCACTGTAGATTTTTTGGGAAAATTGGAAATGATTGCAGTACCTCTGAATAAATATATATCTTATTTAGTCTTGATGTATCTATTTTATATACAACTATTACAAATAGTAATGGATTAGGAGCTGTAGATACAATCTTTAAGGAATCAGGGCTATACAATGAATGTCAGATTGTATTTTTTTATGGAATTTTTAAGTATTGTTGTCAGGAACTCCACTGACACTGTTCATGTTCACCCTCCTTATTCCTAGTCGGCATCAGGTGGAGGAATTACTTAAACAGGAGTGACTGTGACAAAAGTATACTTGGAAACATAGAAAATGGAGAAAAACAACTCCAATACTCAAACTTGCTGCAGCAGAAGTCAGAATTTATTGGTAATAACCAACATCAAATACATGTGGATCATAGGCAAAAAGACCTAACATGTTTCAAGCATTAACAATTGCTCTTCATCTGAGTATTGGGGCTGTTTTTCTTACTTTTATAAGTTTATAATTCGGCGGTTGGAGCACCGCAATTATCAGCACTAATAGTCACTCATATTGCCAACTAATGTAAGGAAAGCGCGAACGTTAAAATATCCCAACAGTTGGCACAGCCATTTTACCAAAGCCAGCTGGAAGGACCTTCTCCCCCTGTGATGTGGATGATCTAATCTCGACCTTTTCCAAATAGCAGCCTAGGAGGTATATGACTGCACAACATTGTTCTATTATGGTGAAACAGATGGGACATCTGTTATAAACACTTACCAATCCTATCATAGTATTATACCTTTGGAGACACTGAAATACTCCAAATTAATATTGACTGACATTTCGATAAGGAACATGTTTCTCAGCTGAAACGCTGTTTCTTCAGGCATGTGAATATACGATATGCCTGAAGAAACAGCGTTTGAGCTGAGAAACATGTTGCATTGATACAAGGAGTACAAGTATTTGCCCTACCTGTTGGTTCTTGTTTTAATAAACCTTTTATATTTTATACTTTGGAACCACCACTGGAATTATTATTTTTTTATACACCACCTTCATCCCATCCCCATTGGGACTGAACTTTCTGTTCTGATAAGCCGCTGCTCTGTTATTGAGCTTATCCCTGGAACCTTTCACCCAGTGTCTGGTGTTGCCTGTGCTGATCCAGCTTCCCTGCAGCTTCCCAGGAATCCTTTTGGACTGGTCCTGTTCCTGTTGCCATATAGGATCACAGCAAGCTGGGCTGCTGCAATTGCTCAGTGCATGCCTGATAGCACTGTATGAGTGCTCTGGATAAATGTGAGTACCCTGGTGTGATTTCTTCCACTATATTGGATCTCTCTACTGGTACACACATGCGCCTCTTTTTTGTCTTCCCATGTTTTTTCCAGATGTCTTTCTACATTTGATGTAAGGAGAGAGCAGCTGACGTGTCCTGTGATACAGATTTTGCAGAACTTTATTCACCCTACCCATCTGGATTTTGAATTTGGGACTGTTCGTTTATCCCATTTTTTGGGTTTGAGTGTTATTTTTCTTGCATATAATAATTTTCTTATTTTATATATTTTATATTTTTTGTGTGTGTATTATATTGTTCTTTTCTCCTATTTTCTTTATCATATTTTATTTTATTTTATTTGTTAATATTGTGAATTTTTGTCATTAGAGCGCCCCCTATTAGGATCCCTTGTTTTGGGTTTATTGTTTGCATCTTTTTTTAGAAATGTATTTGAAGAAAAATTTGTTTTGTAAGATCCATTGTTTTTTGCAATATTGCACCACTTGGTGGCGCTATATTGATTAAATTCTTGTAATTTAGTAAGGTGAAATTAGATCCCTATGTACATTTGTTAACACAATGCTACAAAACATATTACTTTGAATTTGAGTTATAGTGATGAGCGTATAGATTTTCTTTTAAGATACAAGTATTTTTAAGGATGGGGACACTTTGAAGGTAGTTTTACATAAGAAGAAGATGGTTAGGAATAATCTGTGTAACTAGCAGTCTCCTGTTGTGAAAAGCAAATAAAAAAGCATGTGATTAAGAGGCTGTCAATAGAGCCTTTGAAACAGGCAGAACGTTAGAGGTTTAAATGTTATAAAGTATATTAATATATCAATGTTGGTTGTGCAAAGCTGGGGAATGGGTAGTAAAGGCATTATCTATCTTTTTAAACAATAAGAATTTTTGTGTAGACTGTCCCTTTAAAGAGGGAGGAAAGAAGAGGAAGAAAGATATAATAAATAAGATGGTATTTGTTTCTGGATTTTATAACTTGAGTTACAAATTGTAAAAGATTGTGTTGAAACATTGGAATTTACTTAAGGTTTGTAACCCAGAAGTTGTGCAATTTCAGCAACCCCCTGCGTCTGCCTATAGGAGAGCACAACAAATCAAATTTTTCACATATTATTAATAATATTTCTCAATTGAGATTTCAGATAACTGAACATATTTCTTGTCCTAGAAGAGGAAGTAATAGAGAGGTTATCTTGAAACAAAGAACTATATTGGATCTTCAAATTAGAAACACTGACACCTAAGGGTTTGTGATACTGTATGTCCATACTTTGTAATTTTTTTTTATTATTTAGGTTGTTAATAGATTTCTAATGGGTTTTTTTCCAGGGAAAAGTAATCTGCTCATTTTATTAAAGAAATAAATGTTGTTGCTATGGATGTTAAACAAATTGTGACGTGCAGATTTGTTTCTTATTACTTCTGTTCCACTAGAGGGAGTGATGTATAAAATGTATATATTGACTTGCTAAGGGTCAATAGAATTTGGATGTGATTGGTGGGTGGAGTTTAGAACAGTTAAATTTAACATTTTTAGGAAAGCAATATGTGACATGATTAAGGGTTTAACACTTAAAACGTCATACTTTTTTATTGTCTATATAGTTGAATAAAAGTTGATGAATGTTTAAGGTTTGAAGTGCTGCTAATATATCTACTCTATATTACAAAGGTGCAGAGCCCTTGGCAGAGTTGCACCCTGTGTTAATATAATGCACACAGGTGCTGGACAATTTGGAGAACTTCATATGTTTGATTGCAATGACTAGTACAGTAAGGAGCTTCTGACCCCATCCACAATGATCACTGTTTCCCATCTAATATATGTCTAATTACGATTTACTTATGTTACGCCTGGAGTTCTGAGAACCATGACCAGTTTAAACCCTAAGCAACCAGATACTCAATTGCATTTAACTGCTAAGCAGTCATCCCCCACCCTAAATAATTACCAATATGCCAGATGACCCTTTACACGAGTCTGTTACCTCCGGAATCCCAGACTGCATCTAACCATGGGCATCCATGGGGACAACAAGATGGGAGCTTTGCTCTTTATATTAAGGCATAAGTACCTCTTGGGTCACTTTTTGATGCTAATGAGCCACTATTTTTAAAATAATATGCGTCTCATAGGTATAATAAACAATTCTCTCCTGCTGCACATGTTGCCTTCTGGGTATTTTATTTCCCCAGCACAATCTAGAGCTATAAAACAGGTGTTGAATTTTTTTTTAAAGAAATAATATATTTTTATATAACTATTATTAGTGAACAAATAAGGGAACAGCAAACTCAAAAAATAAATAAATAAAAATAATATATGTATATCATGCATAATAAAAGTAATTAAAAGCACCATATATTGTTATATTTTTACATGGAAAAAGTAAGTAAAACTGTAATACATTGTAAAATTCTTTATTTAGATGGAACAAATGGGACTTTCTGAGGGAATTGTTAGTGGACGTTCCTGCTATTAACATGTATAGCTGAGTGGCACACCCGGTACATGATATCTCCTACATCAAACAATAACCCCAAGCAACATGGAAAAACAGTTATAACAACTGCAACATTTAGGAAAGATGCTTTTATAACTGTTTATATCAGCTACCAGTGGGTGCTCTGTGGCGTGCTAGAGGAGTAGTTAGGATTTTTTACCTACACCTTAGCCCTGCATGCAGAAATTCATAAGGACTTTTTCAAAGCCGACGAGGGTGTATGAAATTTACTTTTTATTCTCTTCAACAGTTTTTAAGTTTTCTTTTTTTGTGTTAGAGTGGGCTGTTTATCGAGGTTTTTTTAATCCATCTGTTGTGTAAAGGCGCTTGGTGTAATAGCGATTGTTTGGAATGTTTTTTTGCAGGATTGCTGTAAGTTTAGAAAAATTGTGTATCTTTGGAGAGTTGAGATGTTGATTGTAGACAAGGAACAAACAACGGATTGTAATTATTCAGTACTATAATAGACTAGATATGTCTATGTAAGAATCAAGCTTATAACTGGAATAACATTATTTGCATTTGTATCAATGTATGATGCATGTCTTACATGCATATTTGATATTTTGTTTTGTTTAATTGTTTTTTCAATAAAATAAATAAAAAAGGCGCTTGGTGATGCTGGTACCCTTCACAGTACAGCTCATTCTAGGCACCAAGACATGAATGGTTACAAGATAAATGCCCCTCTATTTATTTTGATGATGCTTAAAACCCAACTTGTGGGTGTGATAAGAGGTAGTATAAATGTCTTTAAATGCCACAATTATTGGATGTTGCAACAAGTTTTTTCCCATGACATATTAGTTTCACATGGGATTTATTGAATCAGAATCTACATTTACAAACCATGTATGGCAGATCACATTGGAACAACACCGGAGTACCGCACATGGTGGCCCTCATTTAACAAACTCTGGGCAGACTCTTGCAAACCTGTCCACCCGGCATCACGGTGAGCGGCAGTAATACCCTGCTCGCATTTAAAATTGCACACCCCCTGTAAATCACTGTTGGAATAGTCTGGGGTGATTTCACATCATCAGCTGAGAGTTGGTGTGTAAGTTAGGAAGCATTGGGCTGAGGACTGCTGATTCTAAACTATCAGTTGCAGGCTCACTCATGCAAGCCTGCACCGAATGCTCGCCAAACCTGCATTCGCAGCTTGATAAATGGAGCCTGATATTTCCATTGATTTTTCTGTTGATTTTTGAGTTGGAAAGTATACAAAAACCACAAAGAAAACGATATGAAACAGGCATATAGCTTTTAAAATTTTAGGGACTTTAATTTTAGCAAAATATATGTGGCTAAAGCAAAAGTAAAACATGAAAAATCAGTAATATAGATTTTTAAATGTTCTCAGGGATTACTTCTTGTCACTATTAATAGGGGAGCCAACTAGGAATAAAGCTATATTGGATTTAGTGCTATTAAACGATACAGATATAATATCAAGCATAGAAGTCAAAGAACATTTGGGTTAAATCACTTTCCATAAGCAGTGTCTTAAAGGTTCAACTAAGATCTTTAATTTTAAGATAGCTAAATTAAATGATTTAAGTAAATTGTTAAACAACATACACCTAGATTACGTGTTTTGCGTTATGATTCAAATAGCAGCGTTGTGACCCATAATGCATAATTTTCCCTAACGCGGTCATTACAAGTCTTGTCGGTATAGGTGTACCGCAAGCCTTTTAGCCTGTACCGCAACGTCAGTACTGCACTCCTAAAAATGACATTTTTTCCATGGGATTCCCATGTATTGATTTGATTTGAACAGCCAATAGGATTTTAGCAGCTCTGATTCTATTGGCTGATTAATCATCCAATAGAATTAGAGCTGCTTAAATCCTATTGGCTGATTTGAACAGCCAATAGGATTTTAGCAGCTCTAATTAATTTGGCTGATTCATCATCCAATAGAATTATAGCTGCTTAAATCCTATTGGTTGATTTGAACAGCCAATAGGATTTTAGCAGCTCTAATTCCAATTGGCTGATTCACATTTTTCAGCCAATAGGAATGCAAGGGACGCAATCTTGGATCACGCTCCTTGCATTGAAGATTCAGTGTACAGGGGCGACCGTATGAAGAGGATGCTCCCTGCCGGATGTCTTCAGGATGGACCCGCTCCGCCCCTCCGGGATCATGATAGAAGATGACGCCTGGATGAAGATTGAAGAGGCCGCCTGGATGAAGACTTCTTGCCGCCTGGATCAGGACTTCAACTCTGGGATGAAGATCGTTCAAGTGGGACTTCAAAAACTGTAAGTGGATCACCTTGGGGTTAGTGTTATGCTTTTTAAGGTTTTTTTTGAGTGGGTTTTTTTTTAGTTTAGGGTCTGGGCAGTAAAATAGCTAAATGCCCTTTTAAGGGCAATGCCCATACAAAGGCCCTTTTCAGGGCAATGGGTAGTTTAGGTTTTTTAGATATTTTTTTTTATTATTTTGTGGGTTTGGGGGGTGGGGGTTTGTAATGTTAGTGGGTTTTTGTAAATTTTTTTCACTAAAAGAGCTAATATATTTAGGGCAATGCCCTACAAAAGGCCCTTTTAAGGGCCTTTGGTAGATTAGGTTTTTTATTTTGGGGTGTTTTTTATTTATGGATATTAGAATAGGATTTTTTTTATGTTTGATAAGTTGTTTGTTATTTTGTGTAATGTATATTTTTAGGGGGTGTTTTTTTAGAAAAAGAGCTGTTTTATTTTACAGGTAAGTATTTAGTTTTAAATAGGCATTATTTAGTAAATAATTGTAAATTTAATTTAGATCTATTTTAATTATGTTAAAGTTAGGGGGTGTTAGGGTTAGGGTTACATTAGGGTTACGTTAGAGTTAGGGTTATAGGTTTAGGGGTTAATATAGTTTAATTTAGGTTGTTGCGATGTGGGGGGCTGGCGGTTTAGGGGTAAATAAGTTTATTTAGTGGTAGTGATGTGGGAGGCCAGAGGTTTAGGGGTTAATAACTTTATTTAGTTTTGGTGATGTTGGGGAGCGGCAGAATAGGGGTTAATAACCTTAAAATAGTTGCAGCGATGTTGGGGAGAAGCGAAATAGGGGTTAATAACTTTAGTATAGTGGAGACAATATCGGGAGCGGCAGATTAGGGTTTAATACCTTTATTTAGGTGGCAGCGATATCGGGAGCGGCAGATTAGGGGTTAATAATTGTAGGCAGGCGTCGGCGATGTCGGGGGATGTCGGGGGCAGCAGATTAGGGGTGTTTACATGTGGAGTTTAGGTTTAAACTTATTTTATTTTCCCCATAGACATCAATGGGGCTGCAATGCAGAGCTTTTGTTTCCGTGATCGCAGGTGTTATTTTTTTTTTATGCCGGCTCTTCCCATTGATGTCTATGGGGAAAGCGTGCACGAGCACGTCAAAACATTGCTGCTTTTGTGTGCGGTATAGAGTTCAATGCAGCCATATCGCCTGCACAACCAGGTTTTTTTTAAACTTGTAATGGCAGCGCTATAGAGGGTTAAATAACGCAACTTTTGTTGCATTCTTTACTTTCCCTATAGCGCTCAAAATTTATAATCTAGGTTATTATTTGGGACAAAGTATTTTCTAATAAAAAGATAAAAGGGTAACATTTAAAACTTTGTTAAATAAATATACATATCAACACATACCACAAGAAAAGAAAGTAAATAAATCCAAGCCAATGTGCCTTAAAAGAAATGTGTTAAGAGAAATTAGGAAAGGCATTAGTAGGGCATTTAAATTATTCAAAGAAAATAGTATAGACAATCAACATACCAAATATATAAGGAAGGTAACAAAGCATGCAAAAAAAGCAATAAAATTAGCCAAAATTGAAAATGAAAGATTAATTACAAAGGATTCTGAGTCAAACCTAAAAGGTTTTTAAGTACATAAATGGCAAAAAAATCTAAGAAGGACTATATAGGAACATTCAAATGTGTGATAGGTAGCATGCTTAACAGTGACATGCAGAAGGCTGAGGTACTAAACCATTTTATTTTCTTCAGTATACACAAGAAAGGAACCAAGGAACCAACATACAAGCCCATACCATTAACTGGGTTATCTCTAGAGGATATCAGGAAAAAGTTCAATAATATTAGGGTAAATAAAACTCCAGGCCCAGATGGAATACACCCAAGGATTTTTACGGCAACTAAGCACTGTTATTATTAAATTCTTTATTTATGCAAAGAACATACATCAACTTTTATCTCAATATGTATAAGAACAAACATTGTTGCTTGGTCACACGGCAATACATATTACAGTATCATACAGAAAGAAAAAGTTCAACAACAGAGAAAAAGATAAAACCATTGAGCTTTATCAATGCATGTCTTCATTTTCTATTAATATTTATATACCTTCCAGCCCTCCACATCTCCAAAGAACTAAGCACTGTTATAGACAAACCTCTACTCTTAATTTTTCTAGACTCATTATCCTCAGGCATAGTACCCCAGGACTGACGTAAAGCTGATGTGGTGCCACTCTTTAAAAAGGGAAGCAGGGCTGATCCAGGAAGCTATAGACCAGTTAGTCTGACATCAATAGTGGGGAAGATACTTGAAGGGATTATAAAGGATTATATTGATGAGTATATTCATGTAAAAAAGATTATGGGGTATATTTATTATAGTGCGAGCGGACATATGCTGTAGGCATTTATCATTGCACCAGCAGTTCTTGTGAACTGCTGGTGCAATGCCGCCCCCTGCAGATTCGCAGCGAATCGGCCACTAGCAGGGGATGTCAATCAACCCAATCGCATTTGATCGGGTTGATTTCTATCCGCGGCCTCAGATCAGGCGGACAAGTTATGGAGCAGCGGTCTGTTTCTGGCAAGCCTTCCATGCGGAGCTTGATAAATTGGTCCCTATGAGTTCAAATCAGCATGGTTTTATGAGAAATAGATCATATCAATCTAATCTAATTAGATTCCACGAGGGACTAAGTAAAAATATAGATAAAAGGGAATCAGTTGATGTGATATACTTGGATTTTGCAAAGGCGTTTGATACAGTGCCATATGAGAGATTAATGTACAAAATTAAGGGACTGGGAATATCTGAAAATGTTAGCTCATGGATAAATAACTGAGTAAAAGACAGGGAGAAACAAGTAGTAGTAAACGGATCATACTCAAATTGGACAAAGGTAATCAGTGGAGTCCCCCAGGGATCAGTACTGGGCCCTATTCTTTTTAATATTTTTTATTAATGACTTGGAGCGAGGAATAAATAGCAAGATCTCTATTTTTGCAGATGATACAAAGTTGTGTAAGGTTATTAGGTCAGGGCAGGATGAACTTGCTTTGCAAGGGGATCTAGAAAAATTATAAGAATGGGCATGTAAATGGACAATGAGATTTATTACTGGAAAATGCAAGGTTCTACATAATGGAAGTAAGAATAAGCAGGCAACTTATTATTTAATTGGGACTAGACAGAGAAGGAAAGGGATTCTGGATTAGTAATAGATAACAAGCTAAAGATGGATGCACAATTCAGGGCAATGTTTTCTAAGGTTAATAAGATACCAGTATATATTCAAAGAGGCATTGATGCAAAGAAGGAGAGCATAATTCTGTCGCTATATAAATTCCTGGTAAGACCTCACCTTGAGTATCTCAAAAAAAGACATTGCAGCCTTAGAACAAGTTCAGAGAAGGGCCACAAAGCTAATAAGGGGAATGGAGAATTTAAGCTATGAGGAGAGGTTTACCAAACTGGTTCTGTTTTCTCTAGACAAAAAGCACTTTACAGGTGACATTATTACTTTATATAAATATATCCAAGGCCCATATACAGAGATGGCAGAAGCTCTGTGTATTCCAAGAATTCCAAGAGGTAACAATTTAAGGCTGGAGGAAAGGAGATTTAATCTACTGCAATTTAAACTTTTTTTTTACTGTAAGAGCAATCACATTGTGGAACTCATTACATGAGGAGGTAGTAAATGCCAATACCTTAGATACATTTAAAAATGGGTTAGATACATTTCTGGCTAGAAACAGAATTCAGGATATGATTGCTTGTGTTAAATATGTCACCTTTTTAATGGGATTAATTTAAGCTAAACTGGATTTTTTTTTAAAGTATATTAAGATTTGTATAGGTTGAACTTGATGGACTTCTGTCCTTTTTCAACCTCATCTACTTTGTTACTGTGTTAATATTGGTGATGTCTGCAGGTTTTTTTTTCTTCCCAATTAGGCAGGCATCAGATAAGAGTTCATTGTATTCAAAGTTGTTGCATGAATACCTTTTTAAATTGACTGGTGTCTCTCTCTCACACCCTACCACTGTAAAGTTGGTTTCTTCTGCCGCCTCTTGTCCACATAGTTTTTCTATAGAGAATACTGCCATATTTAATGTTTCATTATAGTTGGTACTTTTACAGGCACAATCATCTCTTTCAAATATTAAAATATAGGTAAATAAGCTAACTGTAAACAATGTAATATACTCTAGTAGGAAAATGGATCATTGGGAACACATTAAAGGGGATAACAGTTTACAGTACAATGTCTATTTAACCATTATTGTACCAGATTAAGAGTGGAGCGCTATTTAACGCTTTTGCTAAATCACTAATTGTGCTAGAAGTAAACTTTTTGCAAGCGTCGGTTGCTCTTGTATTATGACTTGAAAGTAAAAAGTTATTGCTCTCGCGCTAACCTGAAGCGCGCAAAAAGCCGAAGTTAGAATATCTTGCGCGCGATAACTTATTACCCAATAGAAGTCAATAGAGAGAAAAAAAACACCCCACTCACATGCAAACCCGATCCCATATTCTCATGTGCGCTAACCCAACATTAAATATGAATATTTCACATTTCAATGTTCTTCACATAGAAGAATATGTTCTATTTATTCATGAATACATGTAAGGTATGTAAGGATGAATAACCCAATTATTAGTTACCACTCTGTCAGTATATAGCAGGGTTATAATATAATGTATTTATTATTATTATTTAAAACAAACCCCCAATAAAAAATGTATATACGAAACAATTGAAATGAATAATTATTCCTAAATTCTTTAGATTAGTTAATATTTATAAACACATTGAATTATATTTATAGAAACTAGGTTATGAATCAACCATACGCATTTATGCTGTTATAATATTCCTTACAAAGATCATAAAAGATATACCCTTAAAATTAACTTTACTCACAGTAATCTCATTAAGATACCACAATAAAATACCAGACTCTTCTGTTATTAACCAATAACTCTAGTTCAATGCCCAACATGGATTACCAACTTACTATGCTTAATTAATAACTACCAGGGATTTAATCACAATAAGCAGTTTATGTACAGTTCTGAAAGAGTTCACTATAATGACTGACTTATAAATCTGGAGTGCAAAACCCTGTCTAGCAAATAATTTATTTAGCGCTGAATATGACTGTTTCAAATTTACACAGGGCTATGGATATAACTTAAAACATAAAATATTCTCTTTAAATTACTAGCTGCAACTTAACTATAGCCTTAGAATACCTTTGTTTAAAATATCCTTTGTTTAAAATATTAAATATATAGAACAGTCATACGTCACCACATGAACCAATTTAGTGCCTCAGCTTTCTCCGATAAGTCCAATTTCACCTCAGACAAAAAGAGAGATATTTTCGCTTATAGTGACTGTGTCCCAAAATGGCAGCAAAGTTATCAGTCAAAATTTTAGCAAACAAAGCCCTCTTCTTTCTCCTATGCATGAGCTTTTCAAGTGATAGGCCCTTCCCTTTTTTGTAATCATTGGTGAATGTTTGGATATGCCCCACGGAAGCTTGTCTGAAAGGCCCTTAATGAAGCTTGTCTGTGATAGGCCCTTCGAGCTGAACACTTGATTGGCCCACCGGGAACACATGGCCATTCGATACTACAATTTCCCTTGGCTGCAATTACTGCATAAACCACTAGATGGCAGCAGACAACCAGAAATGCAGTCTTGCTATCAATACTGCTACAGTTTAATATCTAACCTTTAAAATGTTTATTAAATATACTTTAATTTTCAGTATTAATAAACGTATCTGATCAGCATATATATCCCATTTAATTTAATTGAAAATGTCCAATTTGAGATTAAATGTGAGTATACTTCTAGCATCATGCTAGTAAGCAATTTACTGTTAATTATTTTTCTTCACAGAATCATAGCATTCAACATCCTGGCATTGTATTGTATCTTAATATGAATACAGTATATTTCATGTTTCTAATAATTTTTGAGTGCATGTACTCATGTTTATGACCAATATTCATAGGACATCTTGTTGTCTGAAAAATAAAAACAGATGTTGTTATTTTGAAATGAGTCAAACATTTATACATCTATCAATGCAGCTATTATTTAATACAGCAGACATTTATTCAGTATAGTATGTTTCATATCAATACATATATTTATATGTTGTACTTTAAAATGAAATTCAAAGTTACAATAAAAAACGTGTTTCTGCTAGTTAATCTTTACATAGATGTAACTTCTGGAATTCGTGGATTCAACTCGGCAGGGGTAATCAACTCTTGCATATACTTAGGCCTTCAACTTCCCATATGTTAGCTGTAACATGAGTTCAGATTATTTGTGTATCTAAGGTTCAGGGGCAATTTACACCTCAGTGTAAACGGTCATTTCCCTCTGTAAAAATAGGTTATTTCCGCATACACTTAAGCCTCAAAGGACCCATCTTAGACATCATGTCTGTTTATCTCCGCATGAGGTCATAACCTGATAATTTTTTTATTACATAGAAGAGGGATCTTCTTTTGTTCTACACATCTGTGTTTCAGAATAGAGGGGACTGCCTCACAAACAGTTTCACAAATAAAATGATTCTTGTCCTTATCATGTATAAATAATATATATATATATATATATATATATTTATATATACTGTGTATATATATATATATATATATATATATATATATATATATATATTATTTAATAATGCTCAGATATCATGACAACTCAGTCTCACACCAGACCTCAGTTTTAAAAGTTGATACTTAGAACCTTGTTGTGCTCATTGATCTGAGGGAGACTTGTGGATAGGTCAAACAGAGTAAAAACATATTTAAGGCAGAACATAGTAAGCAAGTAATATAGGAAATGTGTCCCAGTGCTATCAGAGTGAGAATGTGCAGTAGACGGATAAATGCACAATTTCTAGAGTTGCAGCTTAGTACGTAATAGTTGGCTAATAGCACAAATTCATATTTAGCAGCTTTAAAATTGTTGCGAGAAAGTTCAGAGATAATCTTAGGATGCAGGAATTTAAATCAGACGAGTTAAGTTCCAGCCAAAGGTCACAGTACAACTGTAATAAAGTTTCAGGTTAGTAGATTTATAGAGACAGTCTCTTGCAGAACAACATATGATAAAGTATCTCAGTTAGCATTGGTTAAAAAAGTCTAGAATTCGGTCAAAGGAAATAATACCGTATTCCTGTCAAGCAGCCTCACCAGTCTGCTGCTATCCGGAATGTGTACTGAGCTCAGTCACGCCTGAGGATGACGTCACACGCCGACAGTGTGTCTGCAGTTAGTGATGTGGTGAGGGTCGAATCTTACTGAATACCCAGGCTGGATCTCTATTCGCAACTAGGAGGAAGTAACAGAGATTACTTGCTTCGAGAAGTCCTGCCAAGGTGAGGAGGTGGTCAGAGAATGCAGGAACAGCATAGCTCTGCAGTGTCCACAGAGTGGCTAAGGATTAGGATGCCAGCTGGCAAAAGCACTGAGGTATCCAAACGAACGGATAGGCTAAAGAATAGTAGTACTGACTGGAAGCAGTAACGACTACTAGCAAATTACCTAGCAGTGAGAAATAGGAAGAAGAGGCCTTAAATATGGTGGAAACCCATGTGATGCAGAATTTTAAAGGGCTAAACCTTAAATAGAACTACAACATGACAATACATATATCTAGATACATCTGATGGTATTTTTGTACAATATATATCTATACCTATATGTGTGTATATGTGTATATGTATATGTGCATATATATATATATATATATATATATATATATACTGTGTATATATACATATATATATATATATATATATATATATATATATATATATATATATATATATATAAACTGAGTAAACAAAAACAAAAGTTCCTTTATTATTTTCCACTTGTGGTAAAATCAAAACATGGGAGTACCATAAGCATAAAAGTTAGAACACACGAAAGCAACAGGCTGACATGTTTCGGCCTTATGCCGTAATCGTAGCTGACATTATGCTAACGTGTTACACATTTAAAGGGGTAAGTGTTCACTGATAGGTTCACAATTTACCAGTCATATTGAAGAACTTTCTATGCTCAGTTTAATCTCTTACTCAGTTAATTGCCAAAGAAGTACAAATATATTATATCAAACATCGTTAGATTATTTTCTTAAATGTAAATGACATCGTTATACATGTTTGTGTTGCAAAAGATGAAAAACATTTTTCTATATATATATATATATATATATATATATATATATATATATATATATATATATATATATGATTTTATATAGGTTTAGATATATACAGATATATACCCCTGATAATTTCCATGATTTTCATTTATAAATAATTGGTTGTTTGGATCAGTAATTTCATTTTGATCTATCAAATAACTGAAAGACACAGTAATATTTCAGTAGAGAAATAAGGTTTATTGGATTAACAGAAAATGTACAATATGCATCAAAACTAAATTAGAAAGGTGCATACATTTGGGCACCCTTGTCATTTTCTTGATTTGAATACCTGTAACTACCTAGCACTGATTAATTGGAACACACACTTGGTTTGGTGAGCCCATTTAGCCTTGAACTTCATAGACAGGTGCATCCAATCATGAGAAAAGGTATTTAAGGTAGCCAATTGCAAGTTGTTATTCTCTTTGACTCTCCTCTGAAGAGTGGCAACATGGGGGCCTCAAAAAAAATCTCAAATGATCTGAAAACAAAGATTGTTCAACATTATGGTTTAGGGGAAGGCTACAACAAGCTATCACAGAGATTTAAACTGTCAGTGTCCACTGTGAGGAACATAGTGAGGAAATGGAAGACCACAGGCGCAGTTCTTGTTAAGGCCAGAAGTGGCAGGCCAAGCCTTTTCTGCACACACGCCACAAACAGAGGTTGAGGTATGCAAACGCACATTTGGACAAGCCAGCTTCATTTTGGAAGAAGGTGTTGTGGACTGATGAAACAAAGATTGAGTTATTTGGTCATAACAAGAGGCGTTATGCATGGCGGCAAAATAACACAGCGTTCCATTCAATTTGGTGGATGTTCCATCATGCTGTGGGGCTGTGTGGCCAGTGCCGGCATTGGGAATCTTGTTAAATTTGAGGGTCGCATGGATTCTACTCAATATCAGAAGATACTTGAGAATAATGTTGGAGAATGAGTCACAAAGATGAAGTTACAAGACAACAACCCAAAACACTGCTTAAAATCTTCTCTGGCATTTATGCAGAGAAACAAGTACAATGTTCTGCAATGGCCATCCCAGTTCCCAGGCCTGAATATCATTGAAAATCTGTGGGGTAATTTGAAGCGGGATGTCCATGCTCAGCAACCATCAAACCTAACTAAACTGGAGATGTTTTGCATGGAGGAATGGTCCAAAATACCTTCATCCAGAATCCAGACACTCATTACAGGCTATATGAAGCGTCTAGAGGCTGTTATTTCTGCTAAAGGAGGCTCTAATAAATATTGATGCAATATTTTTGTTGGGGTGCCCAAATTTATGCACCTGTCTAATTTCGTTTTGATGCATATTGCACATTTTCTGTTAATCCAATAAACCTCATTTCACTACTGAAATATTACTATGTCCTTCAGTTATTTGATAGATGAAAATGAAATTGCTGATCCAAACACCCAATTATTTATAAATGAAAATCATGGAAATTGTCAGGGTTGCCTAAACATTTGCATACAACTGTATATGCCTATAGATTTGTGCATAAGTATTAATGAGGTTATATGTGTATATATGTCTGTGTATTTATATGTGTATTTTGTATACACACACACACACATATATATATATATATATATATATATATATATATATATTTATATATATATATATATATATATATACACACACACACACATACATACATAGTTAGACTATGTATGTATGTGTATGTTAAAGTCCTTTGCCTGCCTTTTTTTTCTAAAACCTGAGCCCTTATAACTTTTTTGTGCAATATTTTTTTTGGACAATTTTTTATTAGATACATACATTACATTATTATGCAATTGTATTGTGTAATGTATTTATGATGTGTTTTTAAAAAAAAATTGTTTCGCGAAACAGTTAACCTCAACTTTCAACTTGCGCAGAAACAAACGCGAAAACTCGATATCGCTTGCGCACAAACATTTGCAATCCACTCGTAATCTGGCCCAAAATGAATTCATGACGTGCAATTAATAATTTCATGTAATTTTGAAAAATATTATATGTGTCAACACATAGAATGCCATTGTGACACATGCGATTTCTGTTGTTTTCTCCCGGTAACACGACAGAGTGACTTACAACGGAGCTGTTTTTCTAACATAGCTCTAGCTGTTCAGCAGAGCTGCAATGCACTAAAGTTATATAAAAAGGATATACTATAATATTATTATTATTATTCTTTATTTATAAAGCTCCAACAGATTCCGCAGCGCTGTTCATAGGTAACAAAGATAAAAGGACAGTACAATATGAGACACCAGACAAAATTTAACAAACAAATACAGGAGGAATTGGGAGCCCTGTTCCTGTGGGAACTTACAATCTAAATGGGTAGGAGGGTGAGAAACAGGAGGTGGGGACTGCAAAGGTGGGAATGATGTTAGTGTGGAGTTAGATGAGGGCAGCTATTAGGCAAGTGGAATTCATTAGTTACTGATTTGGTTATAGGCTTCCCTGAGCAAGAAGGTCTTTAGGGAGCGTTTAAAGGAGGAGAGGTTGGGGGAAAGTCTGACAGCACGAGGAAGTGCGTTCCAGAGGGTTGGTGCCGCATGAGAGAAGTCCTGTAGTCTAGCATGAGAGGAGGTGATGGTAGAAGAGGCAAGGAGTAGATCGCTGTTGGATCTTAGGGGACGGGCTGGAGTATATTTGTTGATGAGTGAGGACAGGTATGGGGGGGCTGAATTGGTAAGGGCTTTGTAGGTCAAAGTGAGAATTTTGAATTTAATTCTGCTGTGAATGAGGAGCCAGTGAAGGGACTCACAGAGGGGTGCGGCAGATACAGACCGTCGGGAGCGGTGGATTAGCCTAGCAGAGGCATTTAGGATGGATTGAAGGGGGGAGAGGCGGGAGAGAGGAAGGCCAGTTAGTAGGTTGTTACAGTAGTCAAGCCGGGAAATTACTAGGGAATGGATTAGCTGTTTAGTAGTTTCAGCACTCAGAAAAGGACGAATTTTGGAGATATTGCGTAGGTGGTTGCGACAGGATGAAGAGAGCGATTGGATGTGGGGTATGAAGGACAGATTGGAGTCGAGTGTAACTCCAAGGCAGCGGACTTGGGGTGATGGGGAGATAGTGGTGTCACCAATAGTGATAGTAAAGTTAGAAACTGGAGTAGAATTAGTTGGGGGGATTAGAAGAAGCTCAGTCTTGGACATGTTGATTTTTAGGTGGTGAGAGGCCATCCAGGAAGAAATGCCAGATAAGCAGCCGCTGATGTGGGAAAGGACAGACGGAGAGAGTGCACGGGTGAATAGGTAGATCTGAGTATCATCAGCATAGAGGTGATAGTTGAAGCCATAGCTACTAATAAGTTTACCCAGTGAGGAAATATAAATAGAGAAGAGTAGAGGGCCTAGAACAGAGCCTTGAGGTACTCCAATAGACAGAGGCAGTGGAGAGGATGAGTCACCAGCAGATGAGACAGAAAAGGACCTATTAGAGAGATAAGAGTGGATCCAGTAGAGGGCAATGTCACAGAGCCCAAGGGAGCTGAGAGTCCGTAAGAGGAGGGGATGGTCAACAGTGTCAAAGGCAGCAGACAGGTCAAGTAAGATAAGTATAGAATAGTGGCCATTGTTTTTAGCAGAAAGAAGATCGTTAGCAACCTTGGTGAGGGCAGTCTCAGTTGAGTGTTGGGGACGGAAGCCAGATTGCAGGGGGTCAAGCAATGAGTTGGAGGATAGGAAGTGTGTTAGGCGATCGAAAACTAGTTTTTCCAGGACTTTAGAAGCTAGCGGAAGTAGTGATATGGGGCGGTAGTTTGCAGGAGAATTGGGGTTGAGGGAGGGTTTTTTGAGGATGGGGGTGACCTTTGCATGTTTGAAGGATGATGGAAATTAACCAGTAGTAAGGGATCGGTTGAATATGTGAGTAAGAGCTGGGGTGAGGGTAGAGGACAGAGAGGGTATTAGATGTGAAGGGATAGGGTCAAGGGGGCATGTAGTGAGGTGTGAGGAAGATATTAGAGAAATCACTTCATTCTCAGTGGTTGGGGGGAAGGTACTGAGAGTGTTGGAGGGGGTGACCGGAGGCGCAGATGAAAGGTTGTAGTCTTGTGGTGGGATGTTGCTTCTGATGGTAAGTGTTTTGTTGAAAAAGTAATCTGCCAAGTCTTGAGCACTAAAGTCAGATGAGGGGGGTGGTGCAGGTGGATAGAGGAGAGTGTTGAAAGTGGAGAAGAGATGTTTAGGGTTTGATGAGTGAGAAGATATGAGAGAAGAGAAGTAGTTTTGCTTGGCTAAGTGAAGGGCAGAGGAGTAAGAATAAAGAATGAACTTATAGTGTAGGAAATCGTGTTCAGAGCGGGATTTCCTCCAGGCACGTTCAGCAGCATGGGAGCATTTTTGTAGATAGCGAGTTTGCTGAGAGTGCCAGGGCTGGAGCTGACGACGTGGGGTTTTGCGTATTTGTGGAGGAGCAAGGGTGTCGAGTGCAGAGGAAAGAGTATTGTTATAGTGGTTTGTAGCAAGATCAGGGCAGGATACCGTGGAAGTGTGGGGAAGGCGTAAATCCACAGGTAATATAGCCCAGAATTTTGGTATTTGTAATTGTGACGAAATAGAATTTATTTACACATTTAAGATCAACCCTTGATCTCCGCAAAAGGCTATCCGTGGTGTTTCCCTCCTTCCAGCCCATTTAGGGTCTTTGAGCGCGCAATTGAGGTGGTGCTACAACATGCAACCATGGCTGCCAATCAACTTTATTGTGTAGCTAAGAAGAAAAAAAACAGGCACTGTGCAGCTATGGATGACAACTATCTCTATGTGTAGGGGGGTACGTGGTAAGATGAGCATACAAAGGCAGCGGGATTAATGATACACATCAAGGTACATTGCCATCTTCCTAAGTACTTAATGTACCTCATGTTAGACGAACAGGTGTCTGAGGGATACTGAGTTATGTTTGGTGGATACAAATTTAGTGTCAATCTGTGACAGCTCTAGTTGTGTAGACTGTAAATGACGATGCCAGTCTTTGCTCAATAAAAAAAGTAATAATAATATTACATATAATATAAAGACCATGACATTTGAGTGTGGCAGCTATAAAATGAATACGTTATAAGTGTATAATTTATCAATTATGTGTAAATATGTGCATCAAAAAAGATGCAACTTAATTTGTGGTAAACCGCCACTAGCTACTTCATTATGACATCATTATATATATATGGTGCACCCTATGAAATAAAAATTGGCAGGTCTGTTATAAACAACATTATAAACCTACAAACACTTTGGTGCAATCACACATTAACATCTGTATGATTATATTTAATATGTGTACAAGTTTCATAGTTTAAAAGTGTGATTTTAACTTTATTTTTTAGCATTTTATTTTTAAAAAATCCATCTGGTTTATTAACATGTGTACTAAGCATGCACTATAACTATAACAGTGAAAAAAAACAGAAATATGCTCAGTATGTCCAAGTTGTAGAATGTAAAAAGTAAAAACAAAATAGTTTGGCCTATAGCTGAAACCATGGTTACTGATCAACTGAAACTGCACTGTCTAATTGTTTCTATGTAAGGTATAGGGGAATTAAAATAGCCCTGAATGTATGAGTGATCATGGGTTTGATGGATGTACTAAACAAACAAGAAACCTAAAAAATGCATGCAGAGGGTTTAATTTAATGGAGTATGTTCAAATGAGGAGTCAGTTACTAGTGGTGTTCCCCAAGAGTCAGTTATTAGGCCTGTTTTGTTTAACATGTTCATTAGGGATATTAGAAGTGGGCTCCAGTGGAAGGTGTGTTTGTTTGCTGATGATACAAAAATTTGTAACAGACTTCGTGTTCCAGGGGGTTTCGATCAAATCAGCAGTGATATTAAAAAGTTGGAGGAATGGGCAAATAAATTGGATCTTAAAAATGTAATATTACCAAGTTCAAAATTATTCATATAGGAGCCAAAAGCCCAAAGATATAGGCCCATATTTTTCAAGCTCCGTACGGAGCTTGAAGGGCCGTGTTTCTGGCGAGTCTTCAGACTCGCCAGAAACACAAGTTATGAAGCAGCGGTCTATAACCCTCCATAACCCTGTCCGCTTGCTCTGAGCAGACGGACAGGAACCGCCGGAAATCAACCCGATCGAGTACGATCGGGTTGATTGACACCTCCCTGCTGGCGGCCGATTGGCCGCGAGTCAGCAGGGGGCGGCGTTGCACCAGCAGCTCTTGTGAGCTGCTGGTGCAATGTTAAATGCGGAGAGCGTATTGCTCTCCGCATTTAGCGAGGTCTTGCGGACCTGATCCGCACTGTCGGATCAGGTCCGCAAGACCTTTAATAAATAGGGGCCATAGTATCAATGGTACATTACTGACTGTAACTAAGGTGGAATGAAACTTGGCAATTATTTTTCAGATATTTAAAATTTGGTAGACAAAGGCCAGTTGAATACTTGGTTGCATTGGGAGAAGTATTAGTAGCAGAAATAACAAGGTTCTTACTTTACAGATGACTAGTTAGGCCTCATCTGAAATATTATGTACAGTTTTGGAGGCCATATATCCAGAAGGATATAGAAAAACTAGAAACTGTCCAAAGGAGGGCTACTAAAATGGTACATGGTCTAAAATATAAAACAAACAAAGAAAGACTATTTGATCTAAATATGTATAGTTTAGGGGAGAGAAGGGAAAGAGGCAACATGATAGAAACATTTAAATATATGAAGGAACTTAATAAAGTGGAAGCTGAAAGGATTTTCCACAAAAAAAAACCATAATAAGGGGCCACAATCTTAAGTTAAAGGGTAGTAGATGCAGGTGAAATGCGAGGAAGTATTTTTTACAAAAAATTGTTGTATTCATGGAATAAACTTCCAATAGAGGTGGTAAAGCAAAGACTGTAAAAGAATGAAAAAATGCCTGGGAAATGCATAAGGCTATCCTAAGGAAACAGTCACATGTAATATGGGTAGACTTGATGGGCCTTTTGATTCTTATCTTTCTATGCCCCTCACAAGGAAATACTGTCTTGATTGATATGAAAGCTAGCAATAGATTAAAATGTGATAGGTCTGACTTTGCTTTTAAGGAAAAAACCTCACCACAATTGCCAATAAATAGTGCATTTTCTAGCATATGATAATAAATAGTATGATTAAGCTAGGATAGGTTTTATATACAACTATAAAAGGCTTTGGATGGTGATTTACTAATATCATTCATGTACAGATCTTCAAAATATGTACATTTAGAAAATCACAGTTAACCACTCATAGATCCTGATAGGAGGCAGATATCAGAGTTCTATTCAGATATTGATATCAGAAAATAAAGTTTTCTTTCTAATGACACGGTGAGTCCACGTATCATCATAATTACTATTGGGAATATCACTCCTGGCCAGCAGGAGGCGGCAAAGAGCACCATAGCAAAGCTGTTAAATACCACTCCCCTTACCCACAACCCCCAGTCATTCTCTTTGCCTTCAGCAAGGAGGTGGTAATGTTTTAGGTGTCTGAAGATTCTTCAATCAAGAGTTTATTGTTTTTAAAGCAGAGCTGGCTGTTCTGTTTTTTACTGGTGTATAGCTGTGTTCCACATCAGTCTCTTCAGTAGAGCTGTGGTGGCTTTTGTGCATCTGGAAACTTGTGGGTTTTTTTCTCTCACTGTGCCTTCCAGGTTTGGTGCTGCCCTATCATGTATGCCTGATTAGGATTAGTCAGACATTCTCTGTTCCACGGGTCTATGGAGGGAGGAGGCCTTTCCATATCTGTGTGTTGCCAGGCAGATTGATCTCAGGTGAGTGCCTATTTGTTTTTACTTATTTTATCAAGAAAGGATGGCACTTTTCTGGGAACTGGGACTATGTATTCCTATGTGGGTTTACTTTTTATTGGCAGTATGTTTTGGGCACTGTGACACTTGAAGAGAGGCTCTTTGTTTGCAGCTGTGTTTTGCTGCATGTGTATGTATTAGATCTATGGCGGTTGGACTTTTGACCACGCCCACGATAGGAGGGGCGGTTTGCTGTGGCAGCAATTCATTGCGCGCTTTTCCGGAGCTCTGTTTGCTTACGGTTTGTCTGTAGTTGCTTGTGGCGTTGAGAAGCTTGGCAAGACAGGATGCTTTAGGGTTTTGCTTTTCTCTGCTGTGTGATAGGAATCCGGATCGTTGAGAGTATTGTTCCGGTTTGGCAGGAGGTCAGGTTGGCTCCCAGCAGGGTCTGTTAGGGTCAGAGGCTGCCTGGAGGTCTTATTTTTTCTTTTTTTGCAGTAAAAAAGTTTGCTTTTTAAAATTTAAAGGGCCAGCAACATTTTTTATTTTTTGGAAGCTAATTTGATTTATTTTTGTGAAAGATGGATCAAGAAGCTTTACAAGAGGTTACAGGTAGCTTATGCAGTGGAACCTCCAATCCCTTTTTTGTTCATCATGTATTGATAGGACATTACATTATAGGGATAGGCCTTTTGAATCTGAGCCTTCATTAGTTAAGGCGGATGCTGTTCAGGTTCTGTTCAGGATATGCCGCAGCTTGCTCCTCAAACGTCCCATACTGTAGTGTCTTCCCATGCAGTGCCCAGTGTTTCATCTGTTACTCCTATTGGAGTTTCCTTGCAGGACATGGCTACCCAGATATCTTTTGCGGTTACTGATGCCCTGGTGACTTTTCCTATGTTTCAGGGGAAGCGTAAAAGGAGATTTAATGATTCAGTAAGGTATCTGAATCAGGTGTGGCGAATAGTTCCTCTCATAGATCTGAGGGGGAGGATTCTTCGGTAGAGTCTGAGGGGGAGATCTCAGACTCAGATAGTATAGTTCCTGCCGCTGATGCTGAAGGGGTTACCTTCAAGTTTAAGCTTGAACACCTACGGGTTTTGGGTACTTTGGATTGACTCCACGGTTGTAGTCACTCCAAAGAAATCTAGTAAGCTGAATAAGTATTTTGATGTTCCTTCAGGGGTGGAGGTTTTTCCTGTTCCAGATCGTGCTTCTGAGATTATTGCACAGGAGTGGGAGAAGCCGGGGATTCCTTTTTCCCCTGCTCCTACTTTTAAGAAGATGTTTCTAATTGCTGATTCAGTTAAGGAGTCTTGGCAGACAGATCCTAAGGTGGAGTGTGCTATTTTCACTTTAGCCAAGTGGACTACTATTCCCATAGACGATAGCTGTTCTTTTAAGGATAAGATGGAAGCATTGCTTAAAAGGATGTATGTTCACCAGGGGTTCCAATGGCAGCCTGCGTTGTGTATTGCTACTGTCACTAGTGTGGCAGCATACTGGTTTGATGCATTATCTGATTCTAGAATACAAGAGCTAGAGGGCGCCACATAGTGCAAATCAGGCAGGTAACCAAATGATATAGGTACAGATGAAATCCTACTCACGTGGTGGAAAGCACAGATGTGCAATATGGGCAAGCTGGAACCAATGAGTCGTCCGGCAGACACCTAGGCACACTTGGAATGGAAGGTATCCTCGTCCCACCCAGAGGGAGTCCAGAGATATTCCTTACTGCCACAGGGAATGTCAGACAACGGTCAGTGATGAAGATCAACTCTCATTGAGGCACAATGGCAGGAGGTTGCAGCCAAAGGAATAAGCAGCAGCAAGATAATGAATAATAAAAATGTATTTAAAAGGTTAAAACAATGGCAACGTGTTTCTCTGTGTCACAGCACGGTTTCATCAGGCTAACTAATAGCTCATTATTCATGATCTCACTGCTGCTTATTCCTTTAGCTGCAACCTCCTGCCATTGAGCCTCAATGAGAGTTGATCTTCATCACTGACCGTTGTCTGACATTCCCTGTGACAGTAAGGAATATTGTGAGTGAAATTGGACTAAGCGCCATGGGTATGACCTCTAGCTTTGTACAAAGGCCTCCTAGCCGGCTAAAAGAAGAAATATGGATAGTGGTGAGGTGTCCAAAGCGCCTAAATAGGCCGAGGTGGCTAAGATCCCTATGTGAGTGGGGTGATCTCAGAGGGGCTAATGTGATGAAGCTAATGTGATGAAGCTAAAAATAGTAGAGTAAAAGTGGTGTTTATTACATTAAAAGGGCCCAATAAAAATGTAAAGAGTAAAACAATGCAATAATGACATGAATTAAAACAGATAATAGACACAGAGCAAGCACAATTGATTACAATTATGGATCCATAATGTCAGTGTTTAGAAGGTGAAACCAAAAATAATGATTTAGCTATTCTTGGAGTAGAGTTAGAATTCCTAGGATTTTGGTTGCTAGTACCCTGAAGGGTCAAATTTCTGCTTTATCTATTTTGTTGCACAAGCGTCTGGCGGATGTGCCAGATGTTCAGTCTTTTTGTTAGGTCTTCGTTAGAATCCGGCTTATGTTTTAGTTTGCTACTCCTCCATGGAGTCTTAATTTGGTTCTTAGAGTCTTTCAGCAGGCTCAGTTTGAACCTATGCATTCTTTGGATATTAAATTGTTATCCTGGAAGGTTTTGTTTTTGGTTGCTTTTCTTTGGGTAGAAGAGTTTTGGAGCTCTCAGCGCTGCAGTATGAGTCTCCTTACCTTTTTCATTCTGATAAGGTAGTCCTGCGTACTGCCTTAGGTTTCCTTCCAAAAGTGGTTTCAGATAAGAATATTATTCAAGAAATTGTTGTTCCTTCCTTGTGTTATAATCCTTCTTCTCATAAGGAGTGTTTGTTGCACTACCTGGATGTGGTTCATGCGTTGAAGTTTTATTTGCAGGCGACTAGAGATTTTTGTCAGTCTTCTTCTTTGTTTGTTGTGTTTTCTGGAAAACGCAAGGGTCAGAAGTTACGGCTACTTCTCTTTCTTTTTGGCTGAGGAGTGTTATTCGCTTAGCGTATGAGACTGCTGGATAGCAGCCTCCTGAGAAAATACCGGCTCATTACTCAAGGGCTGTTTCCTCATTTTGGGCCTTCAAAAATTAAGCTTCTGTGGAACAGATTTGCAAGGTTCCCACTTGGTTATCTTTACACATTTTTTCTAAATTATTCAAATTTGATACTTTTGCTTCAGCTGAGGCTGTTTTTGGGAGAAAGGTTCTTCAAGTAGTGGTGCCTTTTGTTTAGGTTAACTGTCTTGTCCCTCTCTTATCATCCGTGTCCTCTAGCTTGGGTATTGATTCCCAATAGTAATTATGATGATCCGTGGACTCACAGTGTCATTAGAAAAAAAAATTATGCTTACCTGATAAATTTATTTATTTCTTGACACGGCGAGTCCATGGCCCACCCTGTATTTTCAGACAGTTTATTTTTTCATAAACCTCAGGCACCTCTGCACTTTATATTACTTCCTTTCTCGTTTTCCTTTGGTCGAATGACTGGGGGTTAAGGGTAAGGGGGAGTGGTATTTAACAGCTTTGCTGTGGTGCTCTTTACCGCCTCCTACTGGCCAGGAGTGATATTCCCAATAGTAATTATGATGATCTGTGGACTCACCATGTCAAGAAAGAAACAAATTTATCAGGTAAGCATAAATTTTATTTTTTTAACACTGAATATAATCAAAATAAAAAATGTCACACTGATTTTCCCTCTGTTTCTATGTCTAAATATTAAACAACATCCTAAAATGTATGCTGTAATTGTAAAGCTACTAAATAGGGCTATTATTGTGTCTGAAAACAAAATACTTTCACCTACCTTGTTAGTCATGAGTTCCCTTTTTCTCTCCTCATATGTGTTATGACTGTTCTGTTTTGTAAATATCATATGATATTTGTTTATTTTATCAGCTGCTGCTGGGAAATATTAATTCTAATTCTGTTTATATTTCCTAGAATCTGAGTCAGAAGGTGAGGAGAACTAATCCAAGCACAAATTCAAGTCTTTGTTAGATAACTCTGAAATGCTGACTGACCTATTTGGAGGGAAGAGACATTAACAATTATCGCCTAGCAAATTCCCACGTAACTAGGAATGTTGGATTTTAAATTGAGCTCTCAGACATTAGGCGCTTCAATTGGAACTCTACCTCTGGTTTATAATACACTATGTCAAACAAAGCCATTCAGCCAAGAGCCATATTGAAAGCAAGAAATGGAATCTCTGTGGACTCCTTTATTAGTTTGTTTTGAGTGTCATGTGAAGAAATTTCCATTCTCTGGCGTACAGGTCTTTAGTCTGTGATTGTAGCTCAATAAATACTTGTTATTTGGTAAAAAATTAACACAAAACATTTTTGTTTAAAATAAAAAAGCTTTTTACCATATCTATTTGTTTTTCATTCTTCTTTACCTGCTAAATTTTCTGTGCAAGGTCATCTTTCTACTTATGTATATGTGTCTATCTTCTGTTAGATGTATTGACTATATTCTTGAAAGGGACATCCAACTCATTTTGTATGCATACAGAATATAAGCACTACATTGCAAATTTTCTTCAAACAAAATAAATGGTTTAAAAGCATTTAAAACTTATACATACACAGTATGCACTGTTTTACAGTCATGGGATATACCTTTTTTTTTTTTAGTTATTTATAATTTTTTATTGAGATTTTTAGAATGAACAATAGATAACATTTGTCCAAATACAATAATAACAATTGAATGGAAATATTACAAATAGGCTGATTCAGGAAATTAGCCACTTAGACAAAAACTATGTAAAAAGACACAAACAATAATTAAACACTCGTACATTGTTTGTAGAGAGGCACATAACATAAGAAGTAGTTGGCTAGTAAAAATATATCTGAAATTAGTAGCCTAGAAAATATTTTGTTAAATACATTTGTAAGACTAAATAGTTTTCTTTACATTAAGATTAGTGATGTCGCGAATAGTTCGCCGGCGAACATAGCATGTTCGCGTTCGCCGCGAACGGCGAACATATGCGATGTTCGGTCCGCCCCCTATTCCTCATCATTGAGTAAACTTTGACCCTGTACCTCACAGTCAGAAGACACATTCCAGCCAATCAGCAACAGACCCTCCCTCCCAGACCCTCCCACCTCCTGGACAGCATCCATTTTAAATTCATTCGGAAGCTGCATTCTTAGTGAGAGGAGGGACAGTGTAGCTGCTGCTGATTTAATAGGGAAATTGATAGCTAGGCTAGTGTATTCAGTGTCCACTACAGTCCTGAAGGACTCATCTGATCTCTGCTGTAAGGACAGCACCCCAAAAAGCCATTTTTAGGGCTAGAACATCAGTCTGCTTTTTTTTTTTTTCCTGTGTAATCTAATTGCAGTTGCCTGCCTGCCTGCCAGCGTGTGTGTCAGGCTCACAGCGTATACTGTGCCCACTTGCCCAGTGCCACCACTCATATCTGGTGTAACAGTAGTGTACATTTAAAAAAAACAACACTTTTTTGACTGTGAAATAATAGCAGACAGCTGCCAGTACCCAAGATGGCCACCAATAAGGCAGATGGGGAGGGTTAGAGAGCTGTTTTGGGGGGGATCAGGGAGGTTGGGGGCTAAGGGGGGATGCTACACCACAGCATATGTAAATATGCTAAAAAATAAATAAATAAAAATTAAAAACCTTTTATTTTAGTACTGGCAGACTTTCTGCCAGTACTTAAGATGGCGGGGACAATTGTGGGGTGGGGGAGGGAAGGGAGCTGTTTGGGAGGGATCAGGGGGTCTGATGTGTCAGGTGGGAGGCTGATCTCTACACTAAAGCTAAAATTAACCCTGCAAGATCCCTACAAACTACTTAATTAACCCCTTCACTGCTAGCCATAATACACGTGTGATGCGCAGCAGCATTTAGCGGCCTTCTAATTACCAGAAAGCAACGCCAAAGTCATATAGGTCTGCTATTTCTGAACAAAGGGGATCCCAGAGAAGCATTTACAACCATTTGTGCCATAATAGCACAAGCTGTTTGTAAATAATTTCAGTGAGAAACCTAAAATTGCGAAAAAATGTTAGTTTTTTTTAAATTTGATCGCATTTGGCGGTGAAATGGTGGCATGAAATATACCAAAATGGGCCTAGATCAATACTTTGGGTTGTCTACTACACTACACTTAAGCTAAAATTAGCTCTACAAGCTCCCTACATGCTCCCTAATTAACCCCTTCACTGCTGGGCATAAAACACGTGTGGTGCGCAGTGGCATTTAGCAGCCTTCTAATTACCAAAAAGCAACGCCAAAGCCATATAAGTCTGCTATTTCTGAACAAAGGGGATCACAGAGAAGCATTTACAACCATTTATGCCATAATTGCAAAAGTTGTTTGTAAATAATTTCTGTGAGAAACCTAAAGTTTGTGAAAAAGTGAACAATTTTTTTTTATTTGATCGCATTTGGCGGTGAAATGGTGGCATTAAATATACCAAAATGGGTCTAGATCAATACTTTAGGTTGTCTACTACACTACACTTAAGCTAAAATTAACTCTACAAGCTGCCTACATGCTCCCTATATAACCCCTTCACTGCTGGGCATAAAACATGTGTGGTGCGCAGTGGCATTTAGCAGCCTTCTAATTACCAAAAAGCAACGCCAAAGCCATATAAGTCTGCTATTTCTGAACAAAGGGGATCACAGAGAAGCATTTACAACCATTTATGCCATAATTGCAAAAGTTGTTTGTAAATAATTTCTGTGAGAAACCTAAAGTTTGTGAAAAAGTGAACAATTTATTTTTATTTGATCGCATTTGGCGGTGAAATGGTGGCATTAAATATACCAAAATGGGCCTAGATCAATACTTTGGGTTGTCTACTACACTACAGCTAAAATTAACCCTACAAGTTCCCTACATGCTCCCTAATTAACCCCTTCACTGCTGGGCATAAAACATGTGTGGTGCGCAGTGGCATTTAGCAGCCTTCTAATTACCAAAAAGCAACGCCAAAGCCATATAAGTCTGCTATAATGGCATGTCTGGCACACAGTGTTGGAGCAAGGGTCCATCTGACCACTGATACCTGGTCTGCAAAGCATGGTCAGGGCAGGTATATCACCTACACTGCGCACTGTGAAGCGGGCGTAACCCTTACACTACCTGATCGATACAACATCATACCTGATGTTTTAAAGCATGTTATTCCAAACAATTAAGGAATGTTAGGTGATTTATGCCCTTTATGGATTAAAACCAGACTCTGCATCAACTATGTAATTTTCCATGGGAGTTTTGACATGGATCCCCCTCCAGCATGCCACAGTCCAGGTGTTAGTCCCCTTGAAACAACTTTTCCATCACTATTGTGGCCAGAAAGAGTCCCTGTGGGTTTTAAAATTCGCCTGCCTATTGAAGTCTATGGAGGTTCGCCCGGTTCGCCGGTTCGCGAACATTTGCGGAAGTTCGCGTTCGCCGTTCGCGAACCCAAATTTTTATGTTCGCGACATCACTAATTAAGATATATCAGCTAACCATCTAAATTTTTCACCGCTAGGGGTGTAAGTGGACAAATGATTATGAAATCTTGTTTTATATAGGAATATAAAACCTCGCAACCTAAACAGGGTCACTCTTGTACCCAGGGAAGGAAATATGACACAGGGGAGGGTCTCAAATGATATAGACAGTCACTCTTGGACCACTGATGAAATATGTACACTAGCATCTGAGGCTTAATCGTAATGAGATAGGAGAAAGAGGGCGTAGCAAATGATAATGCTAATGATAAATCAGGTGAATAAAACTGTAATTCTTATAGTACGTAGGGATATAATATAACAGACTTTTGGGTCTAATACATATATAGAGAAGGTTAGCATCTGGTATTAGATGACTGCATTAAGGTATACCAAGAATAACAGTAGTAAATATAAACAGCTATAACATTCTGCACTGAAAAGTTATGAGAGAGCTGTACAACTAGCGTACGTACTGTATAGAAAAATACCTCTCCTTATCTAGGGGGTCACACTTGGACCTAGCTATGCTTAAAACATAAAAAAAGAGGTAGGCTAGGAATTGTATTAGTCACTTATGAAGCTTAAAAAAATTATTTAAGAGAGCTAGACATCTGATAATACAGACATTGGCCCCTATTTATCAAGGTCTGGCGGACCTGATCCGACAGTGCGGATCAGGTCCGCCAGACCTCGCTGAATACGGCGAGCAATACGCTTGCCGTATTCAGCATTGCACCAGCAGCTTACAAGAGCTGCTGGTGCAACGCCGCCCCCTGCAGACTCGTGGCCAATCGGCCGCCAGCAGGGGGGTGTCAATCAACCTGATCGTACTCGATTGGGTTGATTTCCGGCGATGTCTGTCCGCCTGCTCGGAGCAGGCGGACAGGTTATGGAGCAGCGGTCTTTGTGACCGCTGCTTCATAACTGCTGTTTCTAGCGAGCCTGCAGGCTCGCCAGAAACATGGGGCATCAAGCTCCATACGGAGCTTGATAAATATGCCCCATAATATGTAAAATATTATATAACATCATGGTTCAGAAACAATAGTTATAAGCTTCTATAGAATGAGAACTAGTAGGTGGAAAAATAATAATATTTGATAGACTTTCTTAGTATGGGCCTAGAGCATAAGATGATATAAGTTCACATAGGTGTGGGATCCTAGCAGCATTGTAGATCAAGGGGCAGGGTCTGGGGAAAAGAAACTCAGTCACCCTATTAGTTGGTAGATCTACAAAGATAGTTGAGTGCACATGTATATGACATTTCTGAGGTTGTTAAAGTTCTAAACGTTTAAAGAGGAGTATATATCTGGGGTTGATTATTATAAAAGAGTGTAGACTGATTTTGTCTATTGAATATTTTCAACACTCCCCTGACAACCACAGAAAATGAAAAGGGTAAGTACATAGTGTAAGTAGCCCTCCTGAATTGATTGATATGTAAATAAAACTGAGGGCAGGAGTGGTTCACAACTTAAAGGGACATTCCAGTCAAAATTTAAATGCACATAGATTTAAAAGGACACTGTACCCAAATTTTTTCTTTTGTAATTCAGAAAGAGCATGCAATTTTAAGCAACTTTCTAATTTACTCCTATTATCAATTTTCCTTCGTTCTCTTGCTATCATTATTTGAAAAAGAAGGCATCTAAGCTTTTTTTTGGTTTCAGTACTCTGGACAGCACTTTTTTATTGGTGGATTAATTTATCCACCAATCAGCAAGGACAACCCAGGTTGCTCACCAAAAATGGGCCGGCATCTAAACTTACATTCTTGCATTTCAAATAAAGATACCAAGTGAATGAATAAAATTTGATAATAGGAGTAAATTAGAAAGTACTTAAAATGTCATGCTCAATCTGAATCACGAAAGAAAATTTTCGGGTACAGTGTCCCTTTAATACATCTTTGAATAGAAACATATTTGCTATATACATGCATTGGCAAAAATGCTTCAATTAAAAGTTATCACTGTTTTAGTGTTAATATTTTTCTCTGCATGTGCATGTGAAACATAACTAGATATTGTCACTGCACCCACATTTTAAATAATGCAGCTGCTCAGATCATCAGTGGGGCTTGTATCATGTCAGCAATTAACAAATTGAGTCATTTCCAGATAGTACAAGCACCTTAGGCTCTCCGAGCAAGTGCTGTGTTTAAAATGCTGGTGCACAGTGCATACTTAAATACATTTTTGAAACAGCTATAGCTTTTATTGGAGGCATTTTTGCTAATGCATATATATTACAAAATTGCTTCTGTTAATTACCGAAATGCACCCATGTGGTTTCCAATTTTGGCTGGAATATCCCTTTAATAAAGGTGATTTCTGCAAGGGATGGTATAAGTGCCCAAATACTAACAGAAATGCACACACATAACTGATATGAATATAAAAGGGTGAGCTCCTTAGGGAGAGGAGAAAAAGGTAGTCTGTATAAATTAAATTAGAGCTTTAGCCCACTCTAACTGCTGGCATGCCGAAATAGGCATGAAACGAGTGTCCCAGTCCTCTCTCTACCGGATCCAGGAGCCAGTTCTAAAAGTAGAGAGCTGTATAGATGGAGATCAAGGGCATTGTGGAGCTGATCAAAGGGTCTGACTGCAAAAATGTTCCCTTGATATGTGGGCCTTTACGGTACTCACAGTCTCTGATAGAAGATTCAGACTGCCGGTCTAATTGTGCTCAGAGTTTAGCTTCTGTATGGAGAAGTGACCTGTGATGCTCTGCATCACTTTTCTAGCTGCCGTCCCCACCACGATCGGCCGCCTCGTGACGAGGTCCGGAACCCTCTCGGAAACATCTGAGTCGACAGTAAGGTGACCATCTTCTGTTTCAACAGAGCTGAATCTCGATTCCTCATCTTTTACCATGTCATTGGTTAGTGCAGGGCAGCCCGTTAATTGAGGAGTTTCAACGCTATTTGCAGTAGATACCCCACTTCCTAAAAGGGACATTTGGTGGAGTAGGTTGTTGAAGCGGTGGTCTATGGAAGTCTCCAATGCTTTGATTGCCACTTTAAGTTGCGCCTCCATATTGCTCCAGCGTGATATGTCCTCACTTTATCTCCCCTTGGTAAGGAAGTATCTGAATGCTGGGTTTTCAACAGAGCTTCTAGGCATTTGGAACATAAGGTTTAGAGCTAGAGTTAGCAGATAAGAAGCTGCTCAGCCCGGGTTACTGGGGGGGGTTTGAGATCTTTTGCAAGGGCCGCCGCCATAGATCCCAACAGTCTAGTGCAAGTCCTAGAGGGTTTAAATGTGTGGATCTTGATATTGCTCGAACCTTCAGCTTATAAAAGTACTTAATCGTTGCAATTGTGAGGTATGATGATGTAAAGTTCCTATGATGTATGTATGTATGTATTGGGTACTTGTAAAGAGAGGCTAATCACCCATAAGGGTCTCAAGCGCGCTGCTCATTTTATCAACCTCGGAAGGATGAAAGACTGAGGGACCTCACCGGGGATCGAACCTGCAACCCTTGGGTTGCTACAGAGCTCAGTCTTGGTGCTTTAGCATGCTGAGCTATCTGTCCGGCTTTAGAATTTCACTCTAGGAGCTTCTGATTATGCGACCGGCATGGCCACTGCCTAGACACGCCCCTGGGATATACATTTTAAACACTTCTGTTCTGCAGTGACAATTTATAGAAAATAAAAAATTAACGGCTAGATCACAAGTTTTTGTCCATAAGGCTTGCGGGGCTAACGCTCCTTTTTTTCTTACCGCTCCTTTAAGCCAACGCTGGTATTACGAGTTTTCTTTAAGCCGGCGTAAGCCTCAGAAAAGTGAGCGTTGAGCAAAATTTAGCTCCACATCTTACCTCGATGCCAGCTTTGCGTACGGTAGCGGTAAGCTGGCAAAACGTGCTCGTTCACGATTTCCCCTTAGGAAACAATGGGGCTGAGCTGGCTGAAAAAAAAACTAACACCTGCAAAAAAGCAGCGTTCAGCTCCTAACGCAGCTCCATTGTTTCCTATGTGAAAATAAAAAATATGTCTACACCTAACACCCTAACATGAACCCCAAGTCTAAACACCCCTAATCTTACACTTTTTAACCCCTAATCTGCCGCCCCCGACATCGTCGCCACCTGCATTATACTATTAACCCCTAATCTGCCGTTCCGGACACCGCCGCCACCTACATTATACTTATAAATTCCTAATCTGCTGCCCCCAACATCGCCAACACCTACATTATAGTTATTAACCCCTAATCTGCCCCCCCCACGTCGCTGCAACTATATTAAATTTATTAACACCTAATCTGCCGCCGCCAACGTTGCCGCCACTATAATAAAGTTATTAACCCCTAAACCTAAGTCTAACCCTAACCCTAACCCCCCCCCAACTTAAATATAATTAAAATTATACGAAATTAATTTAACATAATTAAATAAATTAATCCTATTTAAAACTAAATACTTACCTATAAAATAAACCCTAAGATAGCTACAATATAACTAATAGTTACATTGTAGCTATCTTAGGATTTATTTTTATTTTACAGGCAACTTTGTATTTATTTTAACTAGGTACAATAGTTATTAAATATTAAACTATTTAATAACTACCTAGCTAAAATAAATACAAAATTACCTGTAAAATAAACCCTAACCTAAGTTACAATTACACCTAACACTACACTATCATTAAACTAATTACCTAAACTACCTACAATTAAATACAATTAAATTAAATAAACTAAATTACAAAAAAAAAAAACCCCACTAAATTACAGAAAATAAAAAAAGAATTACAAGAATTTTAAACTAATTATACCTAATCTAATCCCCCTAATAAAATAAAAAAGCCCCCAAAATAATAAAATTTCCCTACCCTATACTAAATTACAAATAGCCCTTAAAAGGGCCTTTTGCGGGGCATTGCCCCAAAGTAATCAGCTCTTTTACCTGTAAAAAAAATAATACAATACCCCCAACATAACAACCCACCACCCACACACCCCTACTCTAAAACCCACCCAATCCCCCCTTTAAAAAAAACTAACACTAACCCCCTGAAGATCACCCTACCTTGAGCCGTCTTCACCCAGCCAGGCACAAGTGGTCCTCCATACGGCAGAAGTCTTCATCCGATCGGGGCAGAAGAGGTCCTCCAGGCGGCAGAAGGCTTCATCCATGCAGCATCTTCTATCTTCATCTTTACGGAGCGGAGCGGGTCCATCTTCAATCCAGCCGATGCGGAGCATCCTCTTCAAATGAAGTCCTAACGAAGAATGAAGGTTCCTTTAAATGATGTCATCCAAGATGGCGTCCCTTGAATTCCGATTGGCTGATAGAATCCTATCAGCCAATTGGAATTAAGGTAGGAAAAATCCTATTGGCTGATGCTATCGGCCAATAGGATTGACCTCGCATTCTATTGGCTGATTGGAACAGCCAATAGAATGAGAGGTCAATCCTATTGGCTGATTGGATCAGCCAATCGGATTGCACTTCAATCCAATTGGCTGATTACATCAGATTGAAGATAGACCCGCTCCGCTCCGGAAGGATACGCATTTGACGTTGTGGTAGCCTCGAGTCATTGAAGAAAAGTGAGCGGTACACCTGTACTTGTCAGACTCGGAATACCAATGGGTGTGAAAATGCAGCGTTGGGACCTCTCAACGCTGCTTTTTAAGGCTAACACAAAACTCGTGATCTAGGCGTAAGTTCTTTAGTGATCATGAAATCACTGTAAACTGAAAACCCAGTTATTCCCATTTTTTATTATGTACCGAAGGTGCACAAGGATTGTGAGCACCCCCCAGGTAGACCCATAGTTTATTGCATTGGCTCCCTATTTGAACCCATGGGAGCATGGCTTGATGCTATTCTACAACCTATTGCCAGAAGGTTGGAGAGAGAGAGAGAGAGAGAGAGAGAGAGAGAGAGAGAGAGAGAGAGAGAGAGAGAGAGAGAGAGAGAGAGCAAAAGAGAGGGGGAGAGCGCAAAGAGAGGGGAGGAAAGAGAGAGCAAAAGAGAGGGGGGAAAGAGAGAGAGCAAGAGAGGGGGAGAAAGAGAGAGAGAGAGCAAAAGAGAGGATGGAGAGAGAGAAAGCAAAAGAGAGGGGGAGAGAGAGAACAAAAGAGAGGGGGAGAGAGAGAACAAAAGAGAGGGGAGGAGAGAGAGCAAAAGAGAAGGGGGGAGAGAGAGCAAAAGAGATGGGCAAGAGAGAGAGCAAAAGAGAGGGGGGGAGAGAGAGCAAAAGAGAGGGGGAGAGAGAGAGCAAAAGAGAGGGGGAGAGAGAGAGCAAAAGAGATGGGGAGAGAGAGAGAAAAAGAGAGGGAGAGAGGGCAAAAGAGAGGGAGAGAGGGCAAAAGAGAGGGGAGAGAGAGCAAAATAGAGGGGGGAGAGAAAGAGAAAGTGGTGGGACCGCTGTACTGCAAAAAATGGCTGTGTACACAGGCTTTAGGACTAGTATATATATGTATATATACACACACATATAATAATATGTGTATATATACATATTAACTTATACAGTTTTATGTATATATTCATATACATATATATTTACTGGGAACACACAGTTCCCATAGACCGCAATGTAAAGGCATTTTTCAGTGACGTTTTTTTTTCTAACACCCCACTCCCACCAACTTTAGACCCCAAAAACTGCCTAGTGCTATGTTTTAGGCTAGATTACATGTGAGGCAAAAACGCTTTTGCACAAGTTATATCGTGTTTTTGCAAGCATTTTCAATTGCGCTGATATTACAACTTGAGCGTTAATTCTTACCACGAGAGCTGTGGTTAACTGTTTTCAGAAACATAAAATTTGCACAAAACACATCAAAAATACATTACAAAGTACAGTTACACTAATAATAACACTATCTAATAAAAATGATTTAAACAAATATTGCACAAAAGAGTTATAAAGGCTCAAAGATATGATGTCTCGGGTGTTAGAAAAAAAAGAAAAAGACAGCCAAAGGACTTTAACATAGAGAAATATACAGATACATTGCTAAATATGTATTTGTATGTATATAGATATGATTAACTGCGTATTTATTGTAAATATTTCACATTCCAATGTTCTGCACATAGCAGAATTTGTTCTTTGTATTTAGAAATAGATATTAGTATATAAATATCTGGATATATCTATACCTATATATAATCATCTATATATACTGTATATAGGTATAAATATATATTTGTGTTAAAAACCATCAGATATATGTAGAAACATTTATTTATGTATGAATAAATAGAACATATTCTGTTATTTTGGAATATAAAATATTTATATTTTCATGTTGGTTCTATGGGGGAATAAGTAAACGCTCACGCGATATTGGATGTTCAGATTTTTACACTAGTCAGGTTACCGCTTGCACAAAATATATATATATATATATTTTTTTTTACTTTTAATACAAGCGCAACCCGACTAGCGCATAAAAGCTTAACTCTAGATTAGTTTTCACAATCGTAAAAACGCAATATACTGCACCACTTGTAATCTAGCCTTTTGTTTTTAATTGAAAACTATCATGCCCTCTATTTTGAGGGCATTTGGGGCACTTTAAAAAAAAATTAACCAGAGATCTGATCTCTGGTTAATTTTGTGACCGATAATTGCTGCTGCGAGCCCTAGGTAGCAATAACCAGCCACTTGTAATAACTGGTTAATTTAGCGCTCCACTTGTAAACTAGTCCTAAATATTTCAATTACAATTTTTTCCTATGTACAGTACATCTAAGCATTTTTGGGGACGGGGCTTCATTTTGAGTTTTGTGTTTCTTTAAAATATAAATACATGTGATCGTTCCATCCAGAATTACCTGAAATGTGAATTTGCTTATGTGAAGGGAGCATGAACAATTTCTGAAGCTCTAGAAATCAGAACCTTAATGAGAAGCACTAAGTACCTTAGATAAAAACTGCTTAACCAGCACTAGTCACCAAGATATAAACGTTTTTCATCAACCACAAATATTTTAAAGAAACATTTTATCTCATAGTCAAGAATACCATTTTTATGATTTACTCTCATTTCTCCTGTTGTCTACACAAGCTACATAGTCTATTGTTTCATGAATATTAGATACTTATAATTTAATGTCCTTTAGCTCAGTATTAGTGTTTGAAAAACATAAAGGTTTTACAGTGTTTTAGATGCTTTCTCTCACACTTCATGTGGTGACATAAGATTAAAGGGACATGAAACACAAAATTTTTCTTTCATGATTCAGATAGAGAATACAATTTTAAACAACTTTCCAATTTACTTATATTATTTAATTTTCTTCCTTCTTTTGTTATCCTTTGCTGAAAGGTTTATCTAAGCAAGCTCATGAGCAGCAGAGAACCTAGGTTCTAGCTGTTGATTGGTGGCTGCATATATATATATATATATATATATATATATATATATAAATATATATATATATATATATATATATATATATATATACTCCCTGTTCCAAATTATGCCAATGATATCTTTCTCATTTACCTAAATAACTGATGCAAACAACAGTCAGCATAATTCTCATGTTATCAACTATTAAGAGTACAATTCAAATTTTATTGAACAAACCTCCTAATGATAACAGTATTTTTTTTCAAAATAAAAAACTTACAATGCACTGTTCCAAATTATTACGCACAGTAAGTTTCAAAACACTTTATAGGTTGTAAAGAACTGAAAATTGTCATGTGTGGTGTTTGCAGCATATTTACTGAAATCAAAAGCCATTTCAATCAAACTTTGAACAACATTTTAACTTTTTAAACATTTTAACAGGTCATGTTACATTTTAACATAGGACCCCTTATTTGATAGCAGCTTCACAAGTCTTGCATCCATTGAACTTGTAAGTTTTTGGACAGATTCTGCTTGAATTTGTTTGCAAGATGTTAGAATAGCCTCCCAGAGCTGCTGTTTGGATGTAAACTGCCTCCCACCCTCATAGATCTTTTGCTTGAGGATGCTCCAAAGGTTCTCAATAGGATTGAGGTCAGGGGAGGATGAAGGCCACACCATGACTTTCTCTCCTTTTATCCCCATAGCAGCCACTGATGCAGAGGTATTCTTTGCAGCATGAGATGGTGCATTGTCATGCATGAAGATGATTTTATTATGGAAAGCTTAGTTCTTCTTTCTGTACCAGGGAAGGAAGTGGTCAGTCAGGAACTCCACATACTTTGCAGAGGTCATCTTTACACCTTCAGGGACCCTAAAGGGGCCGACCAGCTCTCTTCCCATGATTCCGGCCCAAAACATGACTCCACCATCGCCTTGCTGACGTTGCAGCCTTGTTGGAACAGGGTGGCCGTCCACCAACCATCCACTACTCCATCCATCTTGACCATCTAGGGTTGCACAGCACTCATCAGTGAACAGGACTGTTTAAAAATTAGTCTTCATGTATTTTTCTGCCCAATGCAGCCATTTCTGCTTGTGAGCATTGGTTAGTGGTGGCCGAATGGAAGGTTTATGCACAGTTGCAAGACTCTGGAGGACTCTACACCTTGATGTCCGTGGGACTCCAGAGGCACCAGCAGCATCAAATATCTGTTTGCTGCTATGTAATGGTATTTTAGCAGCTGCTCTCTTGATCCGATGCATGGATCTGGCAGAAATCTTCCTCAATGTGGCTTTATCTGCACAAACCCGTCTGTGCTCTGAATCACAAATCTCTTAATAGTGCAATGATCATGCTTAAGTTTTCGTGAAATATAATGTTTTCATACCTCGTCCAAGGCATTGAACTATTTCACTCTTTTTGGCAGCAGAGAGATCCTTTTTCTTCCCCATATTGCTTGAAAATGGTGCTCTGCTTAATAATGTGGAACACCCTCCTTTAGTAGTTTTTCCTTTAATTGGGCTCACCTGGCAATTTAATTATCACAGGTGTCCGAGATTGTTTTCAGTGATCAAAAGAGCCCTCAGACACAATGCCATCCATGAGTTAAACTGAAAAAAAAAAAAAATTAATCTTTGTGACACTGAAATAGAATTTGCATAATAATTCGGAACAGGGTGTATATATATATATATATATCGATTGTGATTGGCTCACCCATGAGTTCAGTTAGAAACCATTAGTGCATTGCTGCTCCTTCAACAAATGATACCAAGAGAATGAAACAAATTAGAAAGTTGTTTAAAATTGTATTCTCTATCTGAATCATGAAAGAAAAAATATGGGTTTCATGTCCTTTTAAGTTACTATTGGATAATGCTGCCTAATCCTTTCTTGGAGTAGGTTAAAAAGAGCCCAGAAAGCTTGAAGTCCCCTCCATTCCTACATATACAGCTTTGCTTCCTGTCTGCTTTACAGATTACTTGGTGCAGATGATAAAAAAAGAAAGAAAGATTTTTTCATTTTTCAGTACAGCATGTGCCCTACTACCTGGGTCTAGCTACCCACTGACAACCAGTCTGCAGTCCAGCAGATAAGTATTGTTTACATATGATAATGACGATGTTTAGACCAAACCCCTAATCGGAGGGCATTTTGTATTCGATTGGTCTCTCTTATAATAGAAGGTGTTAACAATCGTCCTTCCACAGGCCACTTCACTGCATGTATATCGGTGTGTGTCGCAAGGTGGGTTATCATCAATTATTTTTTACTACAAAGTGCGATTTAGTTGCGTTTGCTACATCGAGTGCGATGATATAAATTTTGGATACATTTTGATACATATGTATTATATTGCTAGATGATGCGTTTATATATGGTGGCTCATCTTATATGATTGTCAAGGGTTTGTCTCACACAGGTGGATTTGATATGCCTGACAGGACGAAAGGTAACTATTGGATTATAAAATAATCCCAGAGGGGGTTGGGCTTTTACTGATAGGTAGTTTATTCTTATGTATAGCTGATTCTAATGATTGTATGACATGACTGAGGAAACCGCGTTAGTGCCGAGAAATGTGTTGCAATCTTAAATTTGGGTTCATTGTCTATGGTTCATTATTTGTGGTTTTATTAAGTTGTTCGTGATATTTTAATAAATGTTTTTTACTTTTAACCACTATTTGAACCTTCTTTATGGATGAGCATAAGCTTCCTATTGGAGTATAGCAGTACTAACGGCTTTGAAGATCCTGTGTTCCTGAGAACCGGAATCTGCTAGCTGGTTTGCTGTCAAATATCCAGCCTGTGCATAATAGCACATTAGGGTGCTCTTCCCAAATCTGAGTACCCTGTTTTCAGTGCAATGTTCTGATGATCCGTTTTTATTGATACACACATGCAGCGCCTCTCTTGTTGTATGATTATACTCTTTTGATGTTCTTGTTATTTAAGTCACTAGCTTGCATAAATATTCCCTGGGTAGAGCTATAATGGATTTTTTTTTTTTTTTATATATCATTTTTTTTTATTGATTTTTACCATACATACAACATAAGAATAAAATGCATTATTAACAATAATCAAACAATAACGACAAAAAAAATAAAACATACATTTCTCGGTAGCTGACAGAACACCGTGTTCCCAAGGTGTTCTATCTCTCTATCTTCTATCCGACTTGAGTCTGAACTATCTATACTCTGATAGTTCGCAGAGAAGAAAAAAATAAATAAATTATATATTAAAAAGAATTCTCCTCTACTCAACTCCTCTCTCTCCCGTCCCCGCCTCTGGCGAGCCTCTAACATCGTTGCACCAGACACTGGGGAAATTTCCAGCCAGTATTTGTAACTGGACATACACCGTGTCCTTAAATGGTCTGGCCAACCTAATTTGGGTCTCTATAGGGAATGATAAGATAAAAAATTTCCATTGCTTGAAAAACACTAATCGTATATCTGTCAGATTTTGTAAGTTTATCTGCTCATGGATAAACTGTATAAACAGAGCGTTCTTAAGTTCTTTCAAGTTCGGAGCAGTTTTAGCTTTCCATGCCCTCAATAACATATTACGTCCCAGCAAAATGATCTTATTAATTAGTTTAACATTTTCTGGAACAATTTGAGACTGTACCAAAAAAAGTACATCAATTACTTGTATATGATAGGCAAGTTTAAAGGGACACTGTACCCAAAATTTTTCTTTCGTGATTCAGATTGAGCATGAAATTTTAAGCAACTTGATGAAAGAAAAAATTTGGACGTGAGGGCTTCCGGTGGGAGGAGCGTACACGCGCTGTGTGCGGAGTATGTGAGGAGCGCACACATGCGGTGTGAGATCCTGCTCGTCTGCCATACGACGAATATACAAGGAGATCGTCGTCTCGCCTGATTCCTTAGCCGCTATTAATTCAGGCGGCTTGGATATTCTGAAGTCCCATGCTGTGGGACCTGGCGAGTGGAAGCTAAACGTCTGGGCTGTGAGCCGAGTTGCCCCGGCACCTGCATACCCGAGCGCCAGAAATAAATGCTGTGAGCGCAACATATGACCTGACCTGACCTGACATAACGAAGGTGAATACCCCGGTACAGGAAGGAATAGAAAGTGCGGTGGTCTACGGTGATTTACGGATCAACAAATCCCTTAAAAGCGACAACCTGCTATAAGCAACTGAAGAGGGCGAAGAACCGAAGAAACGGCAGTACAGGTACAGTGCTGAGGGTCATCTATGCCCTATGTTATATAATTACTCATTAAGCTAGTTTGGCCTACGGGCTGACTTGATGCTAGCGTGCTTCACACCTGGCCCAATCAGAGTACTGTCTGATGCAGCCGCCCAGGGTAAGTCCCTGATGCGATCAGGGTGAAGATAGGGCGGTCTTTTCGTGAGGGCCAGGTTGCTGTATTATACCCCGGACTGTATACTGTTTGATATAAGTAAGCCCAATACAAAGTGTTGCATAAAGTGTTGCAAGGTGCTGCAAGGGATCTCTTCTACATAGCAAGCTATATAATACACCCTGATATATGTCTACATATGGAAAATAGGCATTAACACGAGCGCCCTCTTATTTTGTTAAGCTCTAAAAACATACAGGGAGTATACTAGCCTCCTGGGAAGCTATCTTTGGCTGGAACTTTATTCATGTTTTAAAGCCTATACAGAGTCTACGATCGACTATATATATGAACTGGCTACTGAGAGACTATAAGTAACAACAAATTCCTTCTTTGAAGCTCTCTCACTCTCTTACTTATTAGGATAAAGATAAAAGAGGAACAATTTATATAATAGTATTCCTGGACATGTTCATGAATCTTTTTTTTGCTATAAAAGAATATCTTGTTTAAAGTAACTGCTTCTATTAAGTTGAAAATTGTTGGAAAATAATCTTTAATGGTGTCTGCTCTTCTAGAGAAACTCTGAAATACCAGAGATCTGAGTAAATTTTGCCTACTACAGGTTCAATAGTTACTAAATAACAACATATAAAAAAAAAAAAAAAAAAATACCTGATAGTGGGCAGTTATAGATTTGTTAGATGTTGGCTGCTGAGTATTTAAGAACAAATTTGACTCAAAAGGGGGAAAAAAAAAAAAAATATATCCAAATACTGTATACTAACTATATATATATAATAGGTGTGTTGTCCAGTTTAGACCAATGAATGTTAAAAGCAACAGAAACTGCTGATATTTCTCACTCTCTTCACAGGAATTACATTTTATTTAGTGTTAAGTCTACAGAGGGGTTAAGTGACATTGAAATGTGCCCATTTTTTCTCTTCCAGCCGCTACTGTTAAAAATGTCAAAATAATTTTGCCCATGTCTATAGGTTCAAATTAAGTTTTTCTCTTTTATACTGTGGGCCTCCTGAGTACAGACTATTATTACGTAAAGCTTGAAGTATATATATAGCTTGTGATAGTAACATATTCTAGGATTTACTATAGTGACTGGTAATGTAAATAATCAGCCTCTAGCTGCCTAGAATCAGCTTAAAAACAGTAAGGTGACATAGCCACAGACACAAATAATTTCTTCCTTATATATTTCACTATCTATAGGCCATCTGATGAGGTTTAAATACTCCACATATAGAATTAAATAATTTACTTTTTTGATTTATAACACACTTTATAGCACACTCCCACCCTTTTTTTTTTTTTTTTTTTTTTCCTCTCTTCCCTCTAGTGTGTGTGACCTATCCGCTTGATACACTTAATGGACAAATTTTTGTCCTCCTCTGCTTTTTCACCCTTAGCTATGCCACCTAAATCAAAAGATAAAAAGGGACCCAGAACTAGTTTAAGTTCTCAAGAGGAACCCTTATATTTTGAAAGTAAACAACTATTACAGAGTATGTCAGACTTATTTACGCCACAATTTGCAGAGATTAAAATAGAGATATCCAATCTTGCAACAGAAGTCCGCCAATTTTCTAGCCGACTTGACGAGGCAGAGCACAGAATTTCCAACTTAGAGGACTTATTAAATAACCAAGATACAATAATAGTGGATCATGGAAAAAAAATAGCTACCATGCAAGCCAAGATCGAAGATCTTGAAGACAGATCCAGACGCAATAATTTAAAAGTAGTAGGCTTGCCTGAAAGTACTGAGTTTAATGACCTCATACATTTTGCATCAGTTTTACTACCACAATGTGTGGGCCTACAGAACCAACCACCCCTGTTAATAGAAAGGGCACACAGACTAGGAGCAGTTAAGGAGAATCTTTCAGGTCCTGCTAGACCCAGACCGATTATAATAAAATTTCTTAACTTCCAAGATAAGACTTTAATAATGCAAAATTACCGTAAAATTCAGGAATGCAAAATAACTCAAAACAAATTACTCTTATTCCAAGATTTTTCTGCAGAAACTTCGGCAAAACGGAGAATCATGGCACCGTTTTGTTCTAAATTTATCAGTGCTAAACTACAAGCAAAATTGGTTTATCCAGCAAAAATCATAGTTAAAATTAACGATACCACCCAAATAATTACAGAACCGGAAGCAGCTCAAACACTATGTAAAGAACTTAAACTCAATTAGAAAGAATAGATTTCTAGGTTTAACTCTCATCTGTTCTTCTCTAGACTTAAGCATGGTACTTGGATGGAATGCAGGTATGAATGTTGTATGTATGAGAAGGGGTTTGTGCAGGTTTTTTTTTTTTTTTTTTTTTTCTTCTTCTCTTTCTTTCTTTCCCCCCCACCCCCATCTCCGCCTCAACCCCCCACCTCGCCTCACTCCTTTAATGGTTTTTTTGCCAAAGAAGTACAGCGACACACTTCTAGTAGAATAATATGAGTACAAATGAACTCAACTTTTTATCCTGGAATGTGGGGGGAATAACATCTCCAATTAAAAGAAAAGTAATTATTAGACACCTAAACTCCCTTAATCCGCAAATAGTCTTCTTACAGGAGACGCATTTAAAACCAGAGGAAGCCTTAAAATTAAAATTTAGATGGGTAGGAAATGTAATATATTCACCATATTGTGGCAGGAAAAGAGGAGTGGCGATCCTATTTAATAAGAACTTGCAATGTGAGATCCTCTCTCAAATTATAGATCAAGAAGGGAGATATATTATCTTAGAAGTACAGATACATGATCAAAAAACAGTCCTCTGTAACGTTTATGGCCCCAATAAACCAGAAAAAACTTTCTGGGAGAACCTGAAATCCAAGTTAATGTATTATAGTAATCAAAGAATAATTATCGGGGGAGATTTTAATATTGCTCACAGGCCTCGATTAGATAGGTTTAAATGTGTTAATAAATCTGAATTTGGGAAGAATCGAATCTTGTCCAAATTTATGATGGATCTTGGGCTCTCAGATGTCTGGCGTGTACAATTTCCCGATATAAGAGCATTTACATGCGAATCCAAATCATTCAATACTCTCTCCCGTATAGATATGTTTCTGATATCAGAATCTTTATTAAATCAAGTTATTAAAACAGATATCAGAGATATAATTATTTCTGATCACGCAATTATTTCTTTACGAATCAAAACGGGTGTAAATTCCGGGCCTAATTTCTCTAGACTTTTTTTTCCCTCCTATCTAATAAATAATCTGCAATTCACTAATTGGCTGAGAGAGAAATGGAAGGAATATAAGAACAATAATATCTCCTTCTGGTTTAAACCAGAAATATTTTGGGAAGCATTTAAGGCGACCATTAGGGGTGAAATAAAAGCTTATCTATGTAAGTTAAAAAAAACTTGCAAGGCCCGAGAAACTCAGTTAACAAATCAGACTAGGAATGCCTATGAGGCATATATTAGGGACCCCACTAAACAAACCTGGGATAATTATTCTGAGAAAAAAAATGAAAGGGATCTATATATTAAACACAAGACTACCCAAGAAGACTTAAAACTGAGAGCTAGATATCAAGGGAATTATGGAAGATCTGCTAGGTATCTTGCTAATCTAATTAAACATAGACAGAGTAACAGAAGAATTAATAAAATTAGAGTAGCAGGTAAAAATATTACCAACCCTGCAGAAATTAAAGAAGCCTTCTATGAATTTTATAAAGAGATTTACAAGAAAGAGGAAATAAATTATCAAAATAAATTAAACTTTTGGAAGAATCTTAAAATTCCCAAGATATCTAGTCAAGAGCTTGAGTTATTAAATGCATCAATTACAGTGGAAGAAGTTACAAAACAGATTAAGGCGGCCAAAACTTCTAAGGCACCTGGCCCTGACCAACTGCCGATGGAATTATATAAAATCCTTCTGGAATATGTTCCGGAAACTCTGGTGAAGGTGTTCAATTCGTATTATATAGAAAATAAGAAACCATCTAGATATTTTTCGGCATCTTTAATTACTCTCATCCCGAAAAAGAATAAAGATCCAGAAAATATGGCGGCATATAGGCCTATATCATTATTAAATTGTGACTATAAGATTCTCACATCAATTTTAGCAAATAGATTGAAAAGTTGTATTGGAAATCTGGTCCACGCGGATCAAGTTGGTTTCATGCCAGGTAGAAATGTGTCCAAAATCATACGCCGAGTTTTGACAGTTCTGGATTTCTTCTGGTTAGAGAATAAGGGCAAGACATGTCGAGAAAGATCCAATATGGCCTTGGTGGCGATTGATGCCGAAAAGGCCTTTGATCTCATTAACTGGGATCATTTATTCTGTTCCTTAGCAACTTTTGGTTTTATGGGTAACTTTCTAACAATGATCCACACAATCTATCAAAATCCAATTTCTAATCTATTAATAAATTCTGAACCTTCCCCAGATATTATTCTGGGTAAAGGTACACGACAGGGCTGCCCACTCTCACCTCTTTTGTTTAACTTGGCGTTAGAGCCTTTTGCGGTGAAATTAAGGCAAGACTTATCCGGGATAATGATTGGTAAAAATAAAATCGTGCTTACGTTATATGCGGATGACTTACTCCTATTTATAAATGAATCAGATCTATCCATACAACATTTTATGACTCTAGCTAAACAATTTGGGTCCTTTGCGGGCTACAGGATCAACCCAGAAAAATCCGAAATTTTATGGTTTACTCAAAATGACACTCCACCGGGTAGATATCCCTTTAAACTGGTAGATTCAATAAATTATCTAGGGATAAAAATTCATAAAGATCCTAATGCATGGTATGATCTGAATTTTACACAGTATTTTCTCAAATATAAACAAGAATTGGATAGGTGGAACGCGCTTCCAATCTCGCTATCTGCGCGAGTTGCCATGATTAAGACTCTTTTTTTCCCCCAGCTTCTCTATTTACTTCAAAATTTGCCGCTCCTGATTAAAAGTAAAGATGTAACCTTATTCAATAATCTCACAGCAGGGTTCTTATGGAAACAAAAACGCAGACGTATATCTATACAAAATCTAGCCTTACATACAAATATGGGAGGTTTGGCACTTTCAAATCTTAAATATTATAACTTAGCCATATTAAGTAAATACATTCTCGATTGGATCACAGAATCAGAGTATATAACTAACCTACACCTGGAAAGGGAAATTGTATCTCCATTTAGTCTGAGAGCGCTGATCCATCTGGATAAGAAAGAGCTACCTAAACGTATGGCAAAGATGGGGACTCTGCTGCACCCTATCTTGGCCTGGCATAAATTGTGTCATGAGCTAGGGATTAATTGGAAATCCTCTAAATATTTGCCCATTCAAGGTAACCCTAAATTTCCAGCGGGAATTTCCACTAGGACTTTTAAAGTATGGTTTAATAAAGGATTACAGGATGTGATCCAAATAAGGGATAATAGGTTAGATATAGCTAAGTCATTCTTAGATCTCCAGAGTGAATTCGGGATCCACAAACATAGCTTCTATGCATATTTGCAACTAAGACACTTGTATGATGAATTGTGGCAGGATAATAAAACTGATTGGAAGCTTGGAGATATTGATATAATAATTAAAATTTACAGACAAGGTATCAGGTCTATTTTTCCCTTGTACAACTTATTAATTCAGAAAGCAGGCCAGGCCCGACTTGAAGTCCTAGCTGAGAAATGGAAAAAATATTTCCCCCAGCTTACCTCGCTAGAAATCGAAGATAGTTTTAAAAGAATAGGAAAAACTACCAGCATAATATCATGGAGAGAATCGCATTGCAAACTTCTTAACCTGATATACGTCACCCCTGCACATCTTAAAAAATGGTATCCTCTTGGTAACAATGTATGCTTGAAGTGTGGGAATTTGAACGCAGACACTATGCACTGCTTTTGGAACTGTCCAATAATCTATCAGTTTTGGAATAAGATACATTTCTGGTTAGCTCTTAGCTTAGAAGACCCACATAAGATAGGCCCATTAGAGGCTTTCTTCCTGTGTAAACCCTTCGAAAATAAACATTACAAGACAATCAATACAATCATATTAATTGCCCGTAATATGATTTTACTAAATTGGAAAACTAATAAATCTATATCTTTTCCAAAATACAAATCAATGGTGGCTAATACCATTATCACAGAACAATATTCCAGTGATCTATTTATAGAAAGGAACTTCAAGAAATATATGCAAAAATGGCTGGGTATAATTAAATCATACCCCCCCTCAATTCAAGAGCAGTTAATCTTGGGTATAAAGAAAACAACTTTTTTTGATATTTTGGTGCAGATAGGTAGTTTACCACCTGAATGGGCGTAAACTTCTTACTACAGAATTTGACTAATTATAAAATATTGGGATAGTCGGAATGAGGATGCGGGGCGAGAGAAGTGGAGGAACCCCTTTTCCCCCTTTTTTTTTTTCTTTTTTTTTTCTCTTTTTCTTTTTCTTTCTCTCCTGGTGCGCATAGTTTTATTTAGTTTTGTTTTAGCTAGTTTGATTTGGGGCGGTTGGTAAATATAACAATAAAAACACACCAACCCAATGTTAATGTAAAATTGAAACAAGAAAAGAAAGGAGTGAGAAAGGGAGAAAATGCTAGGTGAAGTAAAATTATATATTTAGATAATCAAGCTGATACAAATAGGTATATATGCTTATTTCTCCCTCCCTTTTCCCCTCCCTTTACGAGCTTACTGATATAGTATTTGTTAAGTTTTGTTTCAAACTACCCTGCGTGGTAAGATTAATATGTGCATGTAACAAATTTTCTTTTTTCTTCTTGATACAAAGAATGTCTGGACATTTTGTTGGTTTATAAATAAAAATTTAAAAAAAATAAATAAATTTTAAGCAACTTTCTAATTTACTCTTATTATCAAATTTTCTTCATTCTCTTGGTATCTTTATTTAAAATGCAAGAATGTAAGTTTAGATGCCGGCCCATTTTTGGTGAACAACCTGGGTTGTCCTTGCTGATTGGTGGATAAATTCATCCACCAATAAAAAAGTGCTGTCCAGAGTACTGAAACCAAAAAAAAAGCTTAGATGCCTTCTTTTTCAAATAATGATAGCAAGAGTACGAAGAAACATTGATAATAGGAGTAAATTAGAAAGTTGCTTAAAATTGCATGCTCTTTCTGAATTACAAAAGAAAATTTTTGGGTACAGTGTCCCTTTAAGCGTTGAGCGCATCCAATATGCTACTTTCAACCAGAATTGTGAAATTTTAGGACAAGCCCAAAAACAATGCAAAAGATCTGCCTTGGGCGAAGAACATTTAGGACATATGCTTATTATCTTATACCACCTTGCCAATCTAGCAGGAGTCAAATAAGACATAAAAACAATCTTGATCTGTGTTTCCTTCTATGACGTCAAAACCCAGCTTTTTTTCCATAAATTTAAATACATTCATTATAGTTTGACTATTTACTTCAGGCAAAACTTTACTCCATTTAGCTACTATGTAATCCCTCTGTTCATTGGAAGATTTGTAATTAAGATGCGCATAAAACGGGGCTATTGAGTATATTCCCATTTTAAAGTTGTTAATTTGTGGTTGAAATAAGAGAGTCCACTCACTTCCATGTTTTTGATTAAGTTCAAGTATGAAATGCCTTAACTGCAAATAAGCATAAAATTCTTTATTAGAGAGGCCAAATTGCTGTCTTAGCTCGGCAAAGGATAACAGAGTTGAATCTGCTTTAACTAATTGCGCCACATATATCAGCCCTCTAGAGGACCATTCCCTGAAGATTGCTGAACAGAGCCCTGGAACAAAATTTGGGTTTCCTGTAATAGGTAGATATTTAGAAGCATATGGAACATTATCTAAAGACACACAAAATTTCTGCCAAGCAGATATGATGTTTCTGAATGTTAGAAGTACAAAAAGTGAAGAGGGTAAATCGGTCATTGGGCAGTGAAGAATAGCATCTAGCCTAAATGGTTTCACTAGCGCAGTTTCCCAGGGAACTGCAGCAACCTGATCTTGTTCGGTTTTCCAATCAATTGCCACTTTTACTCTAGCGGCTAAACTATAATATTGCAGATTCGGCAAGACCAACCCGGCCGCATCTTTGTTACATGTTAAACGCGTAGTCGAAATACGACTTCTAGCACCCTTCCAAAGTAATTTTGTGCAAGCTTTATTGTATTTTATTATATCAGCCTTCTTGATAGGAATCGGAATATTTTGCATAAGGTAAAATATTTTAGGAAAGAGAATGTTTTTTATAAGAGTCGCTCTGGCCGACAAGGAGATGGGTAAGTTTATCCACCCTTCTACCCTTTGCGTACATTCCTAAAAAAATTTGCTAAAATTGAGCCTATACCAGTCCTCCGGGTTTACACTTAGTTTAATGCCGAGATACAAAATTTGAGATGTTTCATAAAACGGGTGCATAATATCTTGTTTTTTCTTATTAATCCATAAAAGATCTGATTTGGCGAAATTGATTTTGTACCCCGAGATTAAACTGAAGAGTTCCGTAGATTCTAATACTAGGGCAAGACTACGAGAAATGTTACTCATACACAGGATTATATCGTCAGCGTATAGTAATAATACCATTTTTTGTTCTCCTATACGAATCCCCTCTAGTTGTTGACGGAGCAAAATCGCAAATGGTTCTAGTGATATATTGAACAACAGTGGCGATAAAGGGCAACCCTGTCGGGTGCCCCGCTGCAATGATAAATGCTGGGAGATCTCACCGTTGATTAATAAAGACGAAATTGGAGAGGTATATATTATTTGCGTAAAATCCAATATGTGACCTGTTAGACCAAATTGCTCTAGTGCAAAAAATAAATGTTTCCAAGAGATGCGATCGAACGCTTTCTCCGCATCGACCGTTAATAGCGCTAGGTCCGGGAAGTCTTCCTGTCTAGATGATTTAAACTTATTCCAGAAAAAGTCAAGCAATGTCATAACCTTACGAATATTTTTTGTGGGATTTCACCCTGTCATAAAACCCGCCTGGTTTTCGTGGATTATTTTACCTAGATGAGGCTTTAATCTGCTAGCTACTATCGAAGCCAAGATCTTATAATCTGTGTTTAAGACAGATATAGGCCTATAGGATTCTGGAAGTTCTAAATCTTTATTTTTTTTTGGAATCAACGAGATTACCGCCGCAGCAAAATATGGAGAACATTTATTATTTTTAACAAAATAATAATTAAATAGATTCATAAGTGTAGCAGAAATATGCGTCTGAAGTATCTTATAAAATTCCGCAGGAAGACAATCCGGACCTGCTGCCTTATTGGATTTTGTTGCTTTAATTGCAGCGTGAATCTCTTGTTCAGAAATAGGCTTGTTAATATATGCCAAGGTTTCTGGAGAAATTTTAGGGGTCTTAATTTGATCCCAGAATTGTCTCTGCTTTTCTATGTCATAAGGTTCAGCTTTATACAGATCACTAAAAAAAACAATGGAAAGCTCTAATAATATCCGTGTTTTTAGTATATCTCCCTAACCTGTCTTTTATAACCGTCACAGCGTTACGAGTGGTCGATTTAGTAAGTTTAGCCAGAATCTTGGCAGATCTCCCTGCAAAACCACCGTAGAGCGGTGTTTTTTGCTGAATAAGAATATCACGCGCTGTCTTAGCATCCCTATATTTGCGCCATTTCTCATCAGAATGCTCGCTTAAATAAGCCGAAAATGTATTTTTCACCCTATTATTCGCCTGTGTCTCTAATTGTGTACTTTTCCTTTTGCGCTTACATAGATATGCCTTGATCTTACCTCTAATTACAGCTTTCGCCGCTTCCCAGTAAACTTCCGGTTTATCTATGTACGATTTGTTAAAAGACTCATATTCTTGCCATTGCTTGATCAGCCAGTTCTGGAATTTATTGGCGTTCACTAAGTATTTGGGGAAAAAAATACCACTAGCAGGGGTTAATCGCTTAGCCGATGTATTAAGTAATAAAGTAATAACCGCATGATCTGAAATGATTATATCACGTATATCTGCTTCCCAGTCTAATCCAGACATACTCTCCGAAATTAAAAAGAAATCTATTCTAGATAGGGAGTGATAACCTTTAGATAAGCAAGTAAAAGCTCGTGTGTCCGGGTTTTGAGCACACCAAATATCTATCAGCCCAAGTTGGGCACAGAATTTCTGCAAAATACGCGTCTTCCTGTCTCGTGTAAAAATATATGCCTTATTGTCTCTATCCAAAATAGGATCTGCTACAAGGTTAAAATCACCCGCCACTATAAGATGTTGCCCTATAAATTTATGTAGGGGGATTAACATTTTATCCCAAAATATTTTATCGACTTTATTGGGCCCGTAAATATTACATAATACATATCTTGTTTTATTAATTATAATTTCTACAATTAAGTATCGCCCTTCCTGGTCTCTCGTAATCGATTCTATCGTGTATTCTAAGTTTTTGTTAAAGAGTATAGCAACACCTCTTTTACAAGATTTAAATGGTGCCGCTATAACCTCCCCTACCCAATTAGTCTGGAGTTTCAAGGATTCTGAATCTTTTAAATGGGTCTCTTGAAGAAAGGCTATATTTGGTTTAACTTTTGCCAAATGTTTGATTACTGCTTTTCTTTTTATTGGAGAATTTATGCCCCCAACATTCCACGACACTAAGTTAAGAATATCTGACATAACCCCAAAGGAAAGATTCCACTAGCCGACTCTCTTGTATTATGCCCCCGAAGGGGAGAATATTTACACACCCCATCACTGAAAAACCCCCGAAAGCTAGATTCCCAAAGTCCCTGCTTCTAGTATATCTCGGACAAAAGGAATCCATGCATTTCCCATTTCTGGCATAGCCCCGAAGGAAAAAATTAATTGGTACCCCCTGTAGATACAACCCATAAAATTGAAAAAAAACGAGATACCAAGAAGCCAGCCAAAAAAAGAGACGAAAGAGAGAAAGAGCGAGGGAGCAGAGAAGAGAAAACAAAAAAAAAAAAAAAAAAAAAAAAAAACAAACAAACAAAAAACAAAACAAATACTTTGCACAAAAGTAAAACATACATTTTAACCATTGAACATATAACTCCATTCTGTACATCCTTACAAACAGTGCTGTGATGACATTATTTACTTTTATAGCCCCTGTTCAATGAATATCCATTTTTTTACATAAAGCTGCGGCTTCCGCACTATTATTCGCTATATATGAAGAACCCTCCTTATTAATTATAAGTTTAGCAGGATACACCAGTCTGACACTACAATCTGCTTTTGAAAATTTTTCAAAAAACGGGGCCATCTCCTTTCTCTTTGCACTGGTTTCAACAGAAAAATCTAGAAAAATCCAGATTCTATGTGAATTAATAATAAGAGTATTCAACTTCCTGTAATGGACCAAAAATAGAAGCTTATCTTGATAGTTAACAAACTTAAAAATAATAGGTCTAGGTTTAGAACTGTCACTATTTTCTCTGAGGGGCCCAATTCTGTGGGCTCTCTCAACCAAAAATGGAGTAGGAGGAGGAGGAAGCAAGAGTGCCTGAGGGAGGGTGACCGTTACAAACTTTAATAAATCCTGAAACTCATTTAGTTCAGGTACACCAATCACTCTCAAATTATTCCGCCTCGACCTGTCCTCTAGGTCCTCTACGCGACTCTGTAGTTGGGTGATGGTTTTCTCTTGTGTGTTAGATGTAGCAGAAATAATATTCACTCTATCCTCCAAGTCAGATACCCTTGTCTCCACCTCCTCCATTCTGACTGTAAATTGCCTGATCTCATCGGTGAGGTTGGTTATCTCTGTTTTAATTTCTAGTTTAACTGTCTCTAAGTGAGGAGCCATTATTTTCGCCATTTCTGCTGCAAATTCTGACATATCGTTACAGGAAAAGTTCATCAAGCCTCCTTCTTGGGAGGTATCCTGGGGGGTTTCTAAGTGTTTAGTGTTACCTCTCCTGTCTTTTTGTTTGGGCGGCATTATAGGTGAGGAACCCTTCTGGTGGGAGATGAATCTCTCCATTCACCACAGTGCAACGTGCTTTTCTTAAATACTTACAAGCCTCAGTTCGTGTCTATGTGATATTTTCTAATGGCCCTGTGAGTGTCTAAAGTAGAGAAGGTGCAATATAAGTGTGGGGGGGGTGCACGAGGAGAGAGAGAAAAGAAAAAAAAATGGAGTGACAAAAAAAACAACCAAAAAATCAAGTGATATGACACCTAAAAAATGCTGACCAACAGATTCTCTTATTCTTCTCTTATTCCCTTTTCCCCCTTCCCCTCTCCTTCCTCCTTTAAAGCACAAGAGTCCCTTAAATTTCCTTAAATTTCCTTATAAAATCCTGGGACTTTCCAAGTTACAAATCTTACCAAGACTCTATCTATATGCAGTATCTATCCTTAGTGAAAAAACCCTGAGTAACAACAAAAAAAGATTTGATACAGATTTATGTACTAAACCAGATCTTGTACTAGGTCAAATCTATTGCCAAACTTACTAAATAAGTAGAGATTATAATCCTGCACACTTATGCTACAACCATTCTGATTCCCAGATATAGTGTTTCAGAGTTTACTTAACGAAAAATTTAAATCTATTCTTTATACATAACAGAACATGCACATCAGTTTAGTGAGATATCTATTGTATACCCTCTACATTTATATATCATTGTAAGTGGAAGTCCGATAACATATACACCTCAAATATACATTTATTCCCAGTGCAAGAGTTTGAAACAAGTGTCACTTTGAAATAGCAGAAATTCACCACCGGTTATCTAGGACTCTTCTGGATAAATCACCAGCAAATCATCAACCCAAGTTATCCGGGATTCCTTGGGCTAAATCTCTATGGGAGATCACTCTAGACCAGATTCTTTTTTTTTTTTAAAGACTTAGGGATTTGGCTGCAATTAGCTACTTATGTGGATTTCCCCACTGGCTTCCTTTTATCACACCAGACAGCGATCAGTCTTATAGACAAACTGTTACACCTCTCTCAAAATCAGCTTTTTGTTTCCCCAACAGTGCCAACTGGATAGTGCTTCTAGGTCTTGCAGTATAGTATTCCAAATATTTCTGGTGCTGTATCCAGTAAACCTTTCTTCATACCCTTTTCCTACCTTCCTTTGTAAAAGGGGGCACTGTACTTGAGTTATGTTTGTTACCTCAGTGGATATAGGAGGCGCTATAGAGCCGTAGGATATATAGATATAAATAAATGTAAAATTCACTGTATCGTGACCAGTTAAAACATTCAAAAAATTAAAAATCCAAAAATCCCAATGACCCTTAAGGGATACGTTAAAATACTATTTATGTGCAAAATCTGTGATAAAAAATCGGTGATAATTAAAAATAAAGGAAAATATCTACGTACATATATATATAAAAAAATTTTATCCAAGTGAAAAATCAAAGTGAAATAAATGCAGTATATCAAAGTGCAATCAATGATCAAGTGACAATAATTAGTAAAACACAGATGTGATATTTAATAAGTCAATGCATAAAAGGTTGACACAAACAATCCATATAACAATCAATCATACATAAAATAAATATCTACGAGGGGCGGAGTTTGGCCACGCCGGGACATGGCCGCTCTGTGAGTTTGCTCCGTGAGACCGGAGTTCCAAATACTGCATAAGCAGCAACAGAGGTCCCTGCTAAAGACATCAGCCGGTGTGGGAGCATTCAAGAGTGACAGCGGTTACCTTCTGGCGATCCACATACTCTCCGATCGCTTGTTATCAGGGGCAATCCAGCGCGCAAACAGCGCAAATAGATCAACCGCCGCCATCTTGACTGATCCGCTCCATGCGGCCACCGGATCGCCGCACTTAAGTTCAGCTTCAGGTGCAGGTGATTATCAGTGATTATAAGTGCTTACAAGATAAATAAGCCTCACACCCATGCTTCTAAGTCTATAATCTGATGGCAGGCATATAGCCTGAACAGGTCATTCTCTCCCATGAACGTAGCCCACATCAGGCATTACATAGTTTCTCAAGCTATACCATCTGCATTATTGATTCAGGGGTCACCATGTCTAAATAAGATTCTACTTCACTGTCTACCTATATCAACCAACAACATGATATGAATGTTTAATCTAGACATCAGCAGCGTGGAAAATACAGTTTTTCAACAATTTCAACACTACACTGGGGAATCTCTAATAATGCTACTTATACTGTAGAATAAACCCATAGATGATAATGTAATCAACACTATTAACATTATATTCTGAAATAAATTACACTGTCACATCTGAATTCATTTTCATATGGCATTCTAAAGGAAGATTTAACACAGCAATAAAAAGGTGAAAAATTACAGGCAGCACAGTGTTATGAATAAATAATATTGTTCTGTCTACTGTGCAGTATAATTCCTGCTTGTAAAGCCTCATTCTTATAACAAGAGCTCCATCTAGTGACTTAAAAAGAGAACTACATTCTCCAATTGTTTTAAATTCTTACAAACATAGATATGACGTCCAGAAGACAAACAAAGCCAGAAAAGTCTCTTAAATCCCATAATACCACTCCTGTACCAGTCTCTACATTTTTTCAATCCCAAGAAAGGGAAAGCCCGGGACAAGAGTCCTCAAATCCAAAACAATCTGATAAACTACCAGAGAATCCTATGTCGGGATCACAACAGGACCAGTTATCACAAATTCTATCTAAAATGTGCGAACTCCCATCTAAAACAGATATAGACTCTTTGAAGGCCCTGATTAAAACGGAGATCTCTGAACTTCGAAAAGACATAACAGATATTGGAAATAGAGTCGATGCTCTAGAAACTACTCAAGATGAAACTATAAATGATATCAAAGACATATCTGCACACCAAGAACAGCAATCTACCTTGATACAGGATTTGAATGACAAGATTGAAGATCTGGACAATAGAGGACGCAGAAACAATTTAAGAATTAGAGGGATACCCGAAACTATAGGCCCAGATGACTTAGAAAATTATCTGCAACTACTGTTTCAAACTCTTTCAGGATCACCAGAACCTGCAACAACGTACCCACTAGAGAGGGCTCATCGTGCTCTCAGAGCGAAACCCCCAAGTCAAGCACCGCCTCGTGATGTCATCATGAAATTCCTAAATTTCAAAGATAAAGATACCATTTGGCAACACTTCAGGGACAATCCCAATTACAAATACCAGGATCATGAGCTACAAGCATATTTGGATTTGAGCCCCCTCACATTACAGAAAAGAAAAGACACTAAATTTATCACATCTGTGTTGCAGAAAAACAACATAAAATACAGTTGGGGATATCCATTTGGTCTAATTGTGTTTCTGGATGGCAAAACCTGGATATATAGAAATCTGAACGATTTGGACTCTTTTTCTAAAGGTCTCAATCTGACCTTCCCTCTCCCGTCAGACCAAAACAACTCAATGGAGACACAAGGAGGATCTTCTCGTCTTAAAGAAAGGCGCCCAGAGTGGGCTACAGTTCATCGTCGGAGGAGAAACTCCAAACAGAAGATAACCCAACCAAATTTGAACTCTGAATCCTTTACATGAATCTCTGGAGAGCCTAGAGATGGCGCAGATCTTAATTAGTAGCTTCCCGAAAGGGCAGCCTGTATCCTTTCAGTTTATTCTTGTTGTGCTGCATTATATTTATTTTATATATGTTAATTATTGTTAGGATTGTTAAACATCTTTATTGCAGGTTTATGTCGATAGAGCTTTACGTTGTTTGAGGTGAAGGTCTAGACAGACAAAAATATTTGAGGTTATAGGAAGCTCTAGAAAGACTGGAGATAGTGTTGCTACCATTTAATAGCCTCATGAAAGGGCAGCCTGGACTATTCAAGCCTTTCTCAGTTGTGTTGCACTATATATGCTCTATAGGTGTTATCTATTGTTAGAAAAGTTATATACTTTGTCTTAAGGCTTATGTTAACTGTGATCTAAGCTGTTGGTGGTGGGGGTCTAAGACAGATCTTAAGTATATGAGGTTTCCTTGTTCAAGCTGTGAGGACACTTTCCTGCCAAATAAGTAACTTTTGTCCAGACTGTCGAACATCTCCACGATGCTGGATAATGCCTGGTCTTTAACCTATATAAAAAAAAAAAAAAAAAAAAAGAGATTCTAGGTTGTTTTGTTGTTGAGTGAAATGTTGATTTAATGTTATTGTCTTCCTCCTTGCTACTGTTTCTAATAATTAGGAAGTTTACAAAAATATTTACTTGAGATTTTCGGTCCTCTTATCACCTCTTAAATGGAAATCTCCGGTACACTACCCCTTCTCAATTCCATTTACCTATGTTCACTTCTCTTTCATCACTGATTTCCTTTTACTTTCTTCTCTTTCTACCTCTGATAATGGCTGTTCGACAGAGTGCAGAAGTAAATATAAATGATCACATTCATCCTCTCTACATAACTCTATGTCTACAAAATAACTTATATCCACTTACCCATATCTACTCATGACAAACAAACAAAGTAAGCAGATCAAGATACTATCTATCAATTGTAAAGGTTTCAATTCTCCTCTGAAGAGAAACTCTGCCCTCCATGACTTTAAACAGACAAAAAGTGACATTGTAATGTTACAAGAAACACATTTCAAAAGGGGTAGGGAACCTCAAACCTTTAAATTTAAATTCGACCAAAGTTTTTACTCGTCCAATTTATCTAAAACAAACGGAGTAGGGATACTGATAAAACACAATGTCCCCTTTCAGGAGATTGCAATTCACAAAGACAAAGAAGGTAGATTTTTAGCAGTGATAGGCACATTATATGGAAAGATTGTGACATTGGTAAGTGTATATGCCCCAAACTCTAACCAGCACCGTTATTTCAAAACCATATCTAACACACTCCTTGATATTATGAAAGGCTCTCTAATAATTGGGGGTGACCTTAACGTTCCACTAGATCCCTCCATAGACTGCTCCACTCAGTCAACTTCTATTTCGTTAAAAAGGATAACTACAATTAAACAATGCATACGAGAATTAGCTGTACATGACGTGTGGAGGATTCTTAATCCTTTAATAAAAGATTACACTTTCTACTCAGCCCCACATAAACTGTTCTCCAGGATAGATTACATACTTATGGATGTCACCTGTTTTTCATATGTCAAGCAAAGTAAAATCATACCCTGTACGTGGTCTGACCACTCTTTCATGAGCTGTGACTTAAAATGGCCTGACATTCCTGACAAACACTTCAATTGGAAATTTGACACATCACTACTAGACGATTCTCTGATAACTGAGAAGTTGGGGAAATGTATTAAGGAATACTTTGAAATTAATGTCTCCCCACATATAGACAATAGAATAATCTGGGAAGCTCATAAGAGTGTAATAAGGGGTGAGTGTATTAGTCTCCAAAACATGCTAAATAAACAAAAAAGAGCTAGATTAGAAGAAACATTAATTCAAATAACTATCCTAGAATCCCGACATAAACAAACTCCAGAGGATAATCTCATTCAAACTGAGCTACAGTCTAAGAGACAAGATATGAACACACAATTGTTATATATCTATAAACGTAAAGCTCTTCAACTCAAACAAATTTATTTTGATAGTGACAATAAGAGTGGAAGGTTTTTGGCAAGGAAGTTACGTAGACGGACTAATAAAACTTTTATCATGTCCATTAAAAATATTAAGGGCACCCCATGTCTAAGTACTTCAGCTATAGCAAAAGCATTTCGGGATTACTTTGCAGGACTGTACAATTTAAATGAATCAGACCCCATAGCATCAAAACACGATACATCTCTTAAACATAATATTGCAAAATATTTAGATGGCATTAGGATCCCTTCTTTATCAAAAGAGCAACAAGAACACCTGGACCGACCAATCCAAATGGAGGAAATTATTAATGTTATCAAACAATTACCTAATGGTAAAGCTCCAGGGCCAGATGGCTTTACTAATCTCTATTATAAAAAATATTATCCATTGTTGATTCCCTATTTATGTAACCTATATAATGGAATAGATAAAAATAAACCCTTTTTAAAACAATCACTGGAAGCCACAATAGTTTTACTTCCCAAACCAGGAAAGCCATCTGATCAGGTTATGAACTACAGACCAATCTCCCTTTTAAATACTGACTCGAAAATATTTGCCAAAATATTGGCAAATAGAATATGCCCGCTTTTGCCCCATCTTATACATGGAGACCAAGTTGGCTTTATTATGAATAGAGAAGCAAAAGATAACACGGTCCGTACATTACACCTTATACAACATGCATTAACTACCAACACTCAATCGGTCTTGATCTCCACAGACGCAGAAAAAGCGTTCGATCGCGTAGATTGGACGTTTTTATATCACTCCTTAGAGCGTTTTGGTTTTGGAGAAGGTATTTTAGGAAAGATATTTGCCCTGTACAGAGATCCAAGCGCACGTATTCTAGTAAATGGTACTCTTTCCGATTCTTTCTATATTAAAAATGGAACAAGACAGGGGTGTCCCCTGTCACCCCTATTGTTTGCCTGCGCTATCGAAATTTTAGCCATAAAAATCCGGGAAAATAATGCTATTAGAGGAATTCCTCTCCAAACTGATATATACAAGTTATCCCTCTTCGCGGATGACATACTTCTCACTCTCACTAACCCTAGCACATCCATTCCAGAACTAATGAGAGAGTTTGATGATTTTAGAAATATATCTAACTTCTTAATTAATTTTTCAAAGTCAGAAATCATGAATCTTAACTTAAGTCAGACAGAAATGCAACTAACACAAAAAATTTGTCCATTTAAATGGCAATCCACAGCTATTAAATACTTAGGGATATTGCTGACGCGACATCAATCAGACTTAATTGCTCTTAATTATGATACCCTCAAGAAGAATATAATAGCAGACCTAAGCTCTTGGAGATCCAAACGTCTTAATTGGCTGGGGAGAATGGGGACCATAACCATGAACATTCTACCTAGACTTTTGTACCTCTTTCAAACTGTACCAATACCTCTCCCTCCATCTTATATACCCTTCCTACAAAAAATTATTAATGACTACATCTGGGATAGAAAGCATCCCCGAATTAATAAAACATTAATGTGCCTTCCCAAAGCATCAGGGGGACTGGGTGTTCCAGACTTGAAAAAGTATAGACAGGCGATATTCCTTCAAAGAATAGTAGACTGGCACACTAATTATCAGGAAAAGATATGGGTTAAGATAGAACATCAAATAAGCTGCCATCAACATCTAGGCTCTTTGTGTTGGATAGAGTACTCCGAAAGAAGGACAAAGTTAATAGATAACTATATAATTACAGAAACATTTAAAATGTGGGATAGATTGATGGTCGTGTATCCATTACTTTCATCCAAACCCTCACCCCTAACACCGCTCCTAGGCAACCCAGAGTTCCTTCCGGGTCTAGAAATAGTTAATCTAAACCCTCTAGATAGGCAAAGTAATCTACCTTTCTATATCCTTACTGAAGCTGGGTCAATGCAACCTAGGTCGAAGCTCATAGAAAACAATCTACATGTTTTTCGTAACTGGTACTTCTACTTGCAAGCTCACTCATTTCTCCAATGTCACAAAGGGAAAAATAACTTGATACGCTCTCCAACACATTTTGAAAAATTATGCATCTCACAATCCCCTATTAGACATACCTTATCTATAATATACAATATGCTACAACAGGTACCAATAGGCACAGAATATCAATATATGAAACGGTGGGAAAAAGAACTTAAAATTAATGTACCCCCTGGAGATTTATGTAAAATATTTAAAAGAACAATGAAAGCTTCTACATCAGCCAAGATTTTAGAAATTAATTTCAAGATTCTACATCGCTGGTACTATACCCCTGCACGTTTAAAGACCTTATACCCACAAAGATCTGACATATGCTGGCGCTGCAAAAAAGAGGTAGGGAACATGGGACATATTTGGTGGAGTTGCAGCAAAATTACCCCCTTTTGGGAAGATGTAGTAATCCAAACAGAGAAGATATTGGGAACAAACATTCCATTGGACCCTCTATTGTGGCTCTTAAATAAACCTCCCAAAAAAATTACCTGCGACATACCTAGCCTTATTCCAAATCATATCCAACAGTGCTAAAATATTAATTGCACAACATTGGAAGCAAGTCCAAATCCCCTCTATAGCTCTATGGGTAGACACTATACATAAGACCTTGCAATTGGAAGAATACCACTATATGAAAATAATGAAACAAGATTTCTTTCACGAGATGCTTTTTATTTGGGAAGAGTACATACATAGCAAATAAACTATATGACGTATAACATAGGACACAACGCTTGGATGAAAATCTGCACGAGCTATTTTATACAGATTCTGCGCTTTGGCGAATAGCCATAAACCTTTTCTATCTCTACTTCTTTTCTTCTTCTTTCTCTATTTAACAAAAAAAAAAAAAAAAAAAAGGAGGTTTAAGTAATTATTTATGGTCATGTTAACATTAATTGTTATAGTACGCAATACTTCATATATTTATGATGTGATATTACATGTCCAAACTCTGTAAATGTACCAATGTTATGTGTTACCTCAATAAAAAAATAAAAAAATAAAAAAAAAAAATATCTACGTACATATATATATAAAAATTTTTTATCCAAGTGAAAAATCAAAGTGAAATAAATGCAGTATATCAAAGTGCAATCAATGATCAAGTGACAATAATTAGTAAAACACAGATGTGATATTTAATAAGTCAATGCATAAAAGGTTGACACAAACAATCCATATAACAATCAATCATACATAAAATAAAGTAAAACCGGTTTAAACATACACACTATACATAACCCCTCAGATTCCCCAAGTAAAATGTGGCTGGCGGAGAACACCTATAATGACTGTGTTCTAATCTTGGTGTTAGTAGTTCAAGGGGATCCCCCAAAGAAGATGGTCCGGAATGACAATGTGGGTTTAATTATTGTAAATCCAAAGATATAAATGTTAATGTTTCTGAATGGTGCCGTTATATCCCCAGTCTTTTTTGGTCACAAATAAAAGCCCACGATGGTATAGAGCTCCTTGCTTAATGTTCTCTTAGTTAAAGGCTTAGTTAAATCAAGTATTTATAACTTAGCCGGGAGGCTCTCCTACCTTCTTACAAGTGTCTGCCAGCGATCTCCTTACCTGGCCCGACACTCCGGCTGCTCCTTTAGATGTCTGCTCAGCGAAAATCCTGTGAGTGACGTCACCCGGTTCCGGATCCTAGATGACCACTTGCGCAAGTGTTTGTTTCCACAGGATGTCCTCTGTACGCCAGGGTACAGAGAGTTCACTTCAGCTTCGGTCCTCCAAAAAATCGCAAACAGTAGCAGGTAAGTCCTCTACGCGTTTCAACCCCTTCTGGGTCTTTTTCAAGATGCTACTTCCTGCAACCTTTCCCCTAAATCCACTCTCTGCACAGGTGATTCGCTATTGCTACAACACCTTTCCGCAGGTAACTATTTCCTGGGGGGGAATCAAAACACCTCACATGTCATTCTTTGTTCGTAAATTTTCACACCAAATCCCAAGCCAGATCTCTAGTGTTTAAAAACTTGTTTCCATATAATCAAATAACATTAAAAACTCCTTAAAAATCCTTAAAAATAATACAATTGTGATAATACATAAGACTGCAATTTATAAAACAATATAAGGAGAAAATACATGACAAACAGGGAAAATAGAAAAATTCAGATGAAATATTGATGAAATATTGCGTGGTCAACCTAAGGCCAAGATTTATCCCACTTTAGATGACATCCAAAACAACTAATGCATATAAAATTTAAAATTTAAAACATGAAAATCACATAGAATATAAATAGAACCTAGCTCAAACAAACCTAGCCCTACATTCCTATCTAAATGATTCCCTGCTCTACAATCTTAATACTAGTTATTACTCTCTAAAATATCAGGTTAAAGATCCACAAGGAAGAACTCTAAACTAAAATGCTGAAAAAAGCCAAAAATGCTAAAATGTAGGGTACTAAAGATAATAAATCCCTAAGTTAAAAAGGGGGCTAATTCCAACTCTGAATTCAAACCCAACGGATGCAAAGTGTTAAACTCATAGATTAATTCTGCTTCCCTTTTGACTAATCTATTTTCAAAGTCCCCCCCCCCCCTCCAGTTATTTCGCACTACACACAATCCCCAGTATTTTAGTTCTTTAATGTTGTTCATGTGGATTTCTCTAAAATGTGTGTATAGGTGGGTTTCCAATTTCCCCTTTTCTATGTTCCAGATATGCTCCCTAATCCGATCCCTGAGCATTCTGGTTGTCTCTCCAATGTAAAACAGATTGCATGAGCACTGTAACATATACACAACCCCTTTATTACTACATCTTATGGTATCCTTTATAGTAAACTCTCTATTCGTGCCCGGAATTGGAACCTTTTTCTTTTTTGACCCACATCTACATGCTTTGCATGTTGCACAGGGAAAGAAACCCCTGACTTCTTCCCCCCTCAAATCCAAGTCCTTTTTATTTTTATTTTTTCCTTGCCTTCTAAACTCACTGGGTGCTAGCAGCGATTTCAAGTTCTTAGTTTTTTTGTAAACTATCCTAGGGTAAACTGGCAATTTGTCCCCAATAACTGGGTCATTTCTCAACAAGTGCCAGTGCTTTCTCAGAATCTTCTTCATTAATACATGATCCTCACTATATGTGTTCACAAATGGTATATCCAATGTATCATTTCTTTGATCTTCCTTTCTTTTATATTCTAGCAGTGAGTCCCTGTTGGTGGTCCTTGCCCTTGTTACAGCATTCTTTATATTATTCTCTTTATAGCCCCTTTCCTTAAACCTTTCCTCCAATATTGTTACCTGTTCATTAAAATCCTCAATTCTTGTGCAATTCTTTCTAATTCTCAGGCATTGTCCTACCGGTATATTTTCCTTCCACTTAAAAAAGTGACAGCTGTTTGCGTGGATATAGTTATTGGAGTCCGTCGGTTTAAAGTGCGTTCTAGTTATTAATTTCTCCTCATTTACCACTATCTTTAAATCTAAAAAAATTAATTGACTCCCTGCTAATTTCATACGTAAAAGTTAAGCCCCTATCATTGTTGTTCATAGTTTGGAACAATTCTTTAAGGGAATCTTCACTACCCCGCCAGATGATCAAAATGTCATCTATATATCTTTTGAAAAGCACGAGATTCGCACCGAGCTCCGCAAAACGGAGGAACCTATGCTCCCAATCCCCCATAAACAAATTTGCGTAACTCGGTGCGAATCTCGTGCCCATCACTGTCCCCTCGATTTGTAGGAAATACTTTCCATCGAATGAAAAATAGTTGTGTTCTAAAATAAAGCTTATAATTTCTAAAATAAAATTCCTCTGTTCTTCCACTATCGTGTTATCTTTAGTCAGATATCCCTCAACCGCCTCCAATCCTAAACTATGCTTGATATTGGTGTAAAGTGATGATACATCACAAGTGGCCATCACGAAGTCTTTCTCCCACTTAATCCCTTCAAGTATTCTCAATACGCTGGTGGAATCCTTTAGATATGAGTCTAATTGTACCACATATTTTTGTAGGAACTTATCCACGTATTCTGATAGATTGGCCGTTATTGAGTCTATCCCTGAGACTATAGGTCTCCCCGGTGGATTGGTAAGACTTTTGTGGACTTTGGGTAGGAAATAAAATATAGGAATCCTAGGATGTTGGGGTTTAATATATAAATATTCTTTATCAGTCAAAATCCCTTTTTCTTTGCCCTTATTTAAAATCTTGTCCAGCTTTGCCCTGAATTTATTGGTTGGGTCCATATCAAGTTTCATATAGGTTTTTCGCTTAACAATCTCTCAGCTTCTATCTTATACTTAGTGCTATCTAAAATAACTAGGCCTCCACCCTTATCTGCCATTTTTATGGTTATATCGTTATCATTCTGTAGATTCTCTAATACTTCCCTTTCTTTCTTGCTTAAATTTCTCTTAAATTTGTGTTTTCTGTCTGCACCCTCCCTTAGATCTGCCAAAACCATCTTTTCAAAGGTTTCCAAATTGCTCCCTCTGTCATTTCTAGGGTAAAACTTCGATTTAGTTTTTAATTCTGTATGTTTATATAGATCAGGTTCTCTTGCCTCATTAGTAATAAATCTTTCAACAGGATTCTTTAAAAAGAAACGTTTAAGGGTCAGATTTCTCACATACTTTCTAACATTTATATGTGTCTCGAATCTATTTAGTTTTTTTGAAGGGGCAAAAGAGAGTCCCAAGTTCAGAACTCTCTCCTCTTCTTTACTTAAAATTTTTTCGCTCAAGTTAAAAATCCCTACTTTCTTTTCTACTTCTGTCTTCCATTTTTTCTTCTTCTCTCTCTTCTTCCTCCTCTAACTCCTCTATTTGTCTTTTTCTTTCCCTTGATCTTAAAGCTTTTTCTTCCTTTCCTTGTCCGTGTATGCCTCTTAATTGTAGAGCCCCCTCCCTGAGGGGGGTGTGGCATAAAAAATCTTTCTCCTCTCTAGTCAGGTCTATATGACCCCTTGTTTCACTGGGGGCAGGTTGATGTTTATTTATCGTAACCAGGGGAGTGAACCTATTTGTCAGGGGTATTTCTGGCTGTCTTGGCTCCCATCTACTTTCATCCTTATTCTTTTGCTGATTTGATCTCCCTTGATACTGATTACCTTCCTCAAAATAACCTTCATTCCTCTGCCTGTAGTTGTTTGGACCTCTTTCTCCGTAGAAATTCCTATCCCCCCTATAGTCTCCATAGCTATAGCATAGCGCCTCCTATATCCACTGATTTTACATTCTTAATTCTCTATTGTCTAGGGAGGAGACAATAACCTTTAGTGAGGCTAAGTATGTTTTTGGTCTAGCGCTATACCCTATCCGTATCTGTCTTATTTATCCTTTATCTTCCTGAGGTGTATTAGCTGCAAGTCCAGTATAGATATGGAAATATTCTCATATAGGGATAAACTGCTATCTGAAATCATGAAAAATGAATTTCAGAAACCTGAAGAATGCATTATGAATAAAGCGGAAGTACTAAAACTAGTGGGAGATTTAGAGAAAGTTCTAAATAGAGAATTAAGGCAGAAAATGGAACTGATCTTCTTAGATAAGTACTTGGATCAGAATACTATCCCTAGAGGGTTAAAATTAAAGAAAAGTTGCACTTTTGAGTTAAGTGAACATTTACAAGCAGAATGGGACGATGTATTAAAGGAAGCTTCCAAAGGACTGATCAAAGTTATTAAAAAATCTAGAAATGAGAGCATAGAACAAATTAACAGTGAGATTTTGAGTATTAAAGAGAAACTGGAAGTAGTCAGAGAAGATCAGACTTTGAAAGAAAGACAACAGGTTATCATTGAGAGATTAGAAAATGTGAAGAAAGAAATTATAGTCACCAAATGCAAAAAATTAGAAAGGGATATTTCTGAGCCCTCCATGACACAAGGGGCTGCTGAACAAAATAGAGAAAGGGAAAATACAGATACCCAAAGGGTTAACAACAATACATGGGAAAGGAACAATAGGAGAAGATATGACCATCAGAATAATTTTTATAGTAATAGATATAAGGATAGAAATAATTTTGAGGATAACAGAGGATATCAGAATAGAAATTTTAGAAATAGTAACCCTGGAGGGTGGAATCGGGGTCCCAATATGAGATTTAATAATCACTATGGCAACCATTATGGTTGGGGTAATCGCTTTGAAAATAGGGATCACTATTGGAGAGGAGACTATAGGGGGAATAGGAATTTCTACGGAGAAAGAGGTCCAAACAACTACAGGCAGAGGAATGAAGGTTATTTTGAGGAAGGTAATCAGTATCAAGGGAGATCAAATCAGCAAAAGAATAAGGATGAAAGTAGATGGGAGCCAAGACAGCCAGAAATACCCCTGACAAATAGGTTCACTCCCCTGGTTACGATAAATAAACATCAACCTGCCCCCAGTGAAACAAGGGGTCATATAGACCTGACTAGAGAGGAGAAAGATTTTTTAGGCCACACCCCCCTCAGGGAGGGGGCTCTACAATTAAGAGGCATAAACGGACAAGGAAAGGAAGAAAAAGCTTTAAGATCAAGGGAAAGAAAAAGACAAATAGAGGAGTTAGAGGAGGAAGAAGAGAGAGAAGAAGAAAAAATGGAAGCCAAAAGACAGAAGTAGAAAAGAAAGTAGGGATTTTTAACTTGAGCGAAAAAATTTTAAGTAAAGAAGAGGAGAGAGTTCTGAACTTGGGACTCTCTTTTGCCCCTTCAAAAAAACTAAATAGATTCGAGACACATATAAATGTTAGAAAGTATGTGAGAAATCTGACCCTTAAACGTTTCTTTTTAAAGAATCCTGTTGAAAGATTTATTACTAATGAGGCAAGAGAACCTGATCTATATAAACATACAGAATTAAAAACTAAATCAAAGTTTTACCCTAGAAATGACAGAGGGAGCAATTTGGAAACCTTTGAAAAGATGGTTTTGGCAGATCTAAGGGAGGGTGCAGACAGAAAACACAAATTTAAGAGAAATTTAAGCAAGAAAGAAAGGGAAGTATTAGAGAATCTACAGAATGATAACGATATAACCATAAAAATGGCAGATAAGGGTGGAGGCCTAGTTATTTTAGATAGCACTAAGTATAACATAGAAGCTGAGAGATTGTTAAGCGATAGGAAAACCTATATGAAACTTGATATGGACCCAACCAATAAATTCAGGGCAAAGCTGGACAAGATTTTAAATAAGGGCAAAGAAAAGGGGATTTTGACTGATAAAGAATATTTATATATTAAACCCCAACATCCTAGGATTCCTATATTTTATTTCCTACCCAAAGTCCACAAAAGTCTTACCAATCCACCGGGGAGACCTATAGTCTCAGGGATAGACTCAATAACGGCCAATCTATCAGAATATGTGGATAAGTTCCTACAAAAATATGTGGTACAATTAGACTCATATCTAAAGGATTCCACCAGCGTATTGAGAACACTTGAAGGGATTAAGTGGGAGAAAGACTTCGTGATGGCCACTTGTGATGTATCATCACTTTACACCAATATCAAGCATAGTTTAGGATTGGAGGCGGTTGAGGGATATCTGACTAAAGATAACACGATAGTGGAAGAACAGAGGAATTTTATTTTAGAAATTATAAGCTTTATTTTAGAACACAACTATTTTTCATTCGATGGAAAGTATTTCCTACAAATCGAGGGGACAGTGATGGGCACGAGATTCGCACCGAGTTACGCAAATTTGTTTATGGGGGATTGGGAGCATAGGTTCCTCCGTTTTGCGGAGCTCGGTGCGAATCTCGTGCTTTTCAAAAGATATATAGATGACATTTTGATCATCTGGCGGGGTAGTGAAGATTCCCTTAAAGAATTGTTCCAAACTATGAACAACAATGATAGGGGCTTAACTTTTACGTATGAAATTAGCAGGGAGTCAATTAATTTTTTAGATTTAAAGATAGTGGTAAATGAGGAGGAATTAATAACTAGAACGCACTTTAAACCAACGGACTCCAATAACTATATCCACGCAAACAGCTGTCACTTTTTTAAGTGGAAGGAAAATATACCGGTAGGACAATGCCTGAGAATTAGAAAGAATTGCACAAGAATTGAGGATTTTAATGAACAGGTAACAATATTGGAGGAAAGGTTTAAGGAAAGGGGCTATAAAGAGAATAATATAAAGAATGCTGTAACAAGGGCAAGGACCACCAACAGGGACTCACTGCTAGAATATAAAAGAAAGGAAGATCAAAGAAAGGATACATTGGATATACCATTTGTGAACACATATAGTGAGGATCATGTATTAATGAAGAAGATTCTGAGAAAGCACTGGCACTTGTTGAGAAATGACCCAGTTATTGGGGACAAATTGCCAGTTTACCCTAGGATAGTTTACAAAAAAACTAAGAACTTGAAATCGCTGCTAGCACCCAGTGAGTTTAGAAGGCAAGGAAAAAATAAAAATAAAAAGGACTTGGATTTGAGGGGGGAAGAAGTCAGGGGTTTCTTTCCCTGTGCAACATGCAAAGCATGTAGATGTGGGTCAAAAAAGAAAAAGGTTCCAATTCCGGGCACGAATAGAGAGTTTACTATAAAGGATACCATAAGATGTAGTAATAAAGGGGTTGTGTATATGTTACAGTGCTCATGCAATCTGTTTTACATTGGAGAGACAACCAGAATGCTCAGGGATCGGATTAGGGAGCATATCTGGAACATAGAAAAGGGGAAATTGGAAACCCACCTATACACACATTTTAGAGAAATCCACATGAACAACATTAAAGAACTAAAATACTGGGGATTGTGTGTAGTGCGAAATAACTGGAGGGGGGGGACTTTGAAAATAGATTAGTCAAAAGGGAAGCAGAATTAATCTATGAGTTTAACACTTTGCATCCGTTGGGTTTGAATTCAGAGTTGGAATTAGCCCCCTTTTTAACTTAGGGATTTATTATCTTTAGTACCCTACATTTTAGCATTTTTGGTTTTTTTCAGCATTTTAGTTTAGAGTTCTTCCTTGTGGATCTTTAACCTGATATTTTAGAGAGTAATAACTAGTATTAAGATTGTAGAGCAGGGAATCATTTAGATAGGAATGTAGGGCTAGGTTTGTTTGAGCTAGGTTCTATTTATATTCTATGTGATTTTCATGTTTTAAATTTTAAATTTTATATGCATTAGTTGTTTTGGATGTCATCTAAAGTGGGATAAATCTTGGCCTTAGGTTGACCACGCAATATTTCATCAATATTTCATCTGAATTTTTCTATTTTCCCTGTTTGTCATGTATTTTCTCCTTATATTGTTTTATAAATTGCAGTCTTGTGTATTATCACAATTGTATTATTTTTAAGGATTTTTAAGGAGTTTTTAGCGTTATTTGATTATATGGAAACGAGTTTTTAAACACTAGAGATCTGGCTTGGGATTTGGTGTGAAAATTTACGAACAAAGAATAACATGTGAGGTGTTTTGATTCCCCCCAGGAAATAGTTACCTGCGGAAAGGTGTTGTAGCAATAGCGAATCACCTGTGCAGAGAGTGGATTTAAGGGCAAAGGTTGCAGGAAGTAGCATCTTGAAAAAGACCCAGAAGGGGTTGAAACGCGTAGAGGACTTACCTGCTACTGTTTGCGATTTTTTGGAGGACCGAAGCTGAAGTGAACTCTCTGTACCCTGGCGTACAGAGGACATCCTGTGGAAACAAACACTTGCGCAAGTGGTCACCTAGGATCCGGAACCGGGTGACGTCACTCATGGGATTTTCGCTGAGCAGACATTTAAAGGAGCAGCCGGAGTGTCGGGCCAGGTAAGGAGATCGCTGGCAGACACTTGTAAGAAGGTAGGAGAGCCTCCCGGCTAAGTTATAAATACTTGATTGCCTTTAACTAAGAGAACATTAAGGAAGGAGCTCTATACCATCGTGGGCTTTTATTTGTGACCAAAAAAGACTGGGGATATAACGGCACCATTCAGAAACATTAACATTTATATCTTTGGATTTACAATAATTAAACCCACATTGTCATTCCGGACCATCTTCTTTGGGGGATCCCCTTGAACTACTAACACCAAGATTAGAACACAGTCATTATAGGTGTTCTCCGCCAGCCACATTTGATTTGGGGAATCTGAGGGGTTATGTATAGTGTGTATGTTTAAACCGGTTTTACTTTATTTTATGTATGATTGATTGTTATATGGATTGTTTGTGTCAACCTTTTATGCATTGACTTATTAAATATCACATCTGTGTTTTACTAATTATTGTCACTTGATCATTGATTGCACTTTGATATACTGCATTTATTTCACTTTGATTTTTCACTTGGATAAATTGTTTTTATATATATATGTACGTAGATATTTTCCTTTATTTTTAATTATCACCGATTTTTTATCACAGATTTTGCACATAAATAGTATTTTAACGTATCCCTTAAGGGTCATTGGGATTTTTGGATTTTTAATTTTTTGAATGTTTTAACTGGTCACGATACAGTGAATTTTACATTTATTTATATCTATATATCCTACGGCTCTATAGCGCCTCCTATATCCACTGATTTTACATTCTTAATTCTCTATTGTCTAGGGAGGAGACAATAACCTTTAGTGAGGCTAAGTAGGTTTTTGGTCTAGCGCTATACCCTATCCGTATCTGTCTTATGTTTGTTACCCTATTATTGTAATCCGGTGCTAATGATTAGGGGTCAAATTAAGATGTAGTATTATCAGGAGCACATCTCATCACACCCAAGACCCCCATAAGTCCAGCACACACATCTACTCTTTCGGGTCAGACTTTAATAAGGGTTATTTTCTGGGTATCTACTGCGAAAGTTCCTCAATACTGTAACCACTGCCAATATGTATCAAAAGAGAATTTTGACCACTGTGGTGTTTGCAGTTGTCTGGGTATACCCACTTACTGTATTGGCCGGTAATAACTTCGGAGAAACAGAATATCAGGATGCCCACACACTTTATCTTTTCTTCAGACACACTCACACCGCATTGCCTCTACTCACGCTTTGATGCCATTCCAGGGGGCGACAAAAGTTATCGGCATTCAGAACCACTTTCCCACGCTACAGTCCGATAGCTGCTCCAGCCATAGTGCCGTTCTCTGTTTGTTACCTCCCCTTCAGCGTGAGATTGCTTCAAACACCGTACCAGGACAGTGCTATCTCAGCTCTGATCGAGGGGGGTTTCTACCTCAGATACTTTGAACCAACCAATCGCGCAGCTGATCCACCGCACTCCTCCACCTGTTAGACACTGAGGATGCAGGGGCCGAAGGACTCTCCTGTCCTATCCTCCGCCGACACTCACGGAGTACTCGGATAACCACCTCAGGTAACAGTGAGCCGGGCTGCATACGGTAAGTTCAGAAACGGGACCAGCTTGCTTTTTTACTCCGTTAAATTAAGCGTGTGTTAAAAAAACGCCTTGCTCCCAGACCTGACCGCCTCTTCTGCACAGTGGCTGCAATACCATTAGACCAGACAGGTGTTATTATCCCGGGGATTAGGTAGATTGGATAGATGGTGTGAGTATATCTTAAACAGGTATACCCACTGTTTGCAGGTGTGAGGTGCGTCAATGTAGTAAGGAGCGCTTCAGCGACTAAGCAGGTGTCTTGCCTTTATTGGACTTCCCACCGGCATCCGTGGAACTTCTACCGGCCCAAAGCGAATGAAACCTGGGCAAGGTAGTCTGCAGGTGGGGTGGAGATTTTTCACTTTCCCATAGACAGGGAACACGAAGCAAACAGCTGCTACCTGTGTGCTACCTGTTCGCTCCGCCCCCAAACGGAAGTCACTATAATGGATTTTTGGTACACGTCACAGGGCTCCTCACCATTTCTGGCTACCTTGTTTTTGCACAGCATTGAAATAGCAGCAAAGGACATACTGTAGATGTGATTCAGCTGATCCTTTATTGAGGATGTCTAGTCCTGCTTCAGCTGCAGCCTTCTACAGATAGAGCTGCATGTTCTTTATTACTGTACTTTCAATTTATGGGTTGATATTTGCCTTCATATACCATAAAGTGGTTAAACATTATTTGTATCCTTTACAGGGCTGTATAACTTCTTTTTTTTTTATTGAGGTTTAATAACAGGTTTACAGGGCATCAAAAAGCCATAGGGTTACAAAACAGCAGTATATCAAATACACCAAAATAATACATATAACTCCCCATAATATCAGACAGATTAATTTACATAAAAGAGAAAACCATGTTAAGGAGACATTAAATCAAAGTGCCTGCTAGACTATAACACTCATTGACCTCCTAAACCTATGGAATTAATGTGGTGACAGAAAGTGCCCTGGAATAAAGGAGACCACTCTTGGATCTCATACTGGAAACCTCGTTTTTATGTTAATATAGTGCGCTAAACTTATATAAAAAGGAAACTCTTGCTGTTAAGGCTATTAATCTTCCAATCCAATATAGGGTCTCTCAAGCTAACATAAGCCTCCCCTACTCTGGTCAGGGCTTTCAACATATCCTAAAATAACTATAGGGGAAAGTGTTATATAGGAATACACTGGCTTCAAAAGGGCTTATACAACCTAACCAAGTTTAGGGTTTACAAGGCTATCATGCATAAAGGAGATATCAACATCTAGAACATGAGGTTTGAGAGGCGAGACTCAGCTTCTTATGGGAATGATAAATTATTGTCTAATACCTGATATAAATAAAGGTACTGTAATGCTCGTGGGATATTTCCCTATCAGACCAAACTTGGCCAGTAGTCTTCTTATCCCGACGTCAAGTGAAGGAATAAGGAAATATCCCAGAACAAAGTGAGTTTAAGAAATGAGGTAAGCAGTACTCATGGTAGACAGGGTAGTCCTTCACAGCAATAAGATTAAGGCAGAGAATAGTTAGAGACAGGCAGAGTTTGGCTACTGAAAGGCAATCCAGCAGTATAGCACTTCAGGGGTAAACCAATAGAATGGTCAGGAACAGGCAGAGGTCAGCAACAAAGGATAATCCAGCAGTTTAGCAGTTCAGGGGTAAACCAGGCAGAGTAGTCAGACAGGCAGAGTTCAGCAATGATAAGGCAATCCAGCAATTCAAGGGTAAACAGGCGGAGTAGTCAGACAGGCAGAGTTCAGTAATGATAAGGCAATTCAAGTAAGAAAGCACCTAGGAGCACCCAGAGTAACATCTATACTTGGGCAATGAGTGCAGGAAACAGAGGTACTTACATAGGGGTGGATTCACACCAAAAATACGCTGCGGAATTCCAGCGTATTTGAGGTTGACGGCTTGATAACTAGGCCCCATAGTCTCAACTTAAACCCTAAAAAAACATTCTAAAATAAAAGCAGGTTTTCTACATAGTGTCATCAGCCCATCAGCCAAAGAAGGACATTAACGATCAAAAACATTTTTTTTCCCTGCATTATGACTGGTATTGAGGAGGTTAGAGGTAGGGTCTATTTGCAGGCAGTATTATCAAGCTGCTGCAGGGTTGTCGTTTGCCATTGTGAGCACTGGTCAGTGTTTCTGGCTGATACTACAATCTACTTATTCAGCTATCACAGTACCTATCCTTCCCTGAAGCTCAGATGATTATATCTATAGTTTTGCTGATTGACGTAACTGTCAGTGCTTCCTTGCAGAACATTTTGCCTAACATTATTAATAAATTATCTTGGTCCAAAATGTCCTGGGATATTGATAGTAAGAAATGTTTGTTTTAGATTCTTATAGTCTTGCTATGGAAAACATTCTTCTTCTGATTCCATCTATTATTATTATTATAAGAAGCTTTGAAGTCTGTTGTACAGCTTGTAACTCTGATCCGGTCAAATATTTATTAAGGTAAATCATAAACAAATGGCATAAAAAGTTGTATTTAAAATTCATGCATCTGAGTATCGGTAGCATCATGTTGTTGGTGACAGTGCCATTCTATATTGGCACAGGAGTGGAAATATTGCTGCTGCCAGAATGTTGTATCTAGTATATTGACGTGGTTATGCTGAAACAAGGGGCATAATTTGATTGCAGCAATGACATCCAAGAGGTTTACCCTCCTGATCTTGCCCTAATCATAATTAGAGTATCACCACTTACCTGTCATTGAGATGGGTGATAAATCACATTCTTAAAGTGTGATATCATGCGTGTCAAGATCTATGTGGAGACTAGATCAAGACCTGACACTGTATTTTCAAAATAGCATACAGCGGCATATTGAACTGTCCACTAGCCACGTGTGAATTTATTCCTACTGCCTTATTAGCATTGTGATGTGCACATGATACAAATCATTGCTATTTTCAGTGATCATTTTTAAAAACACAACATTATTTTAAAAGATTTCTAATAGTATCTAAAATGCACTACACACCTGTATAAAATCTGTCATCTGTGAAAAGGATTTCCACATTCTGCAACCAATTAGTGATCCCCTATGCAAATACACAAATCAGCAAAGCTTTATGGCAATCAGGCTCAGGCTGTATGGTGTCCACATCCACCCTGGAAGTAATTTATCATGCAATGTTTAACATAAGAGTGCTTTGGGTGTGCTTTCTGCTTCAATAGACTCCAAGTTGTTTGAATCAGTTGAAGAGGATTCAACTATATTATCAGGTGAGGTAATTTCTTAAAGGGACAAAAAAAACTTTTATGATTCAAATAGTGCATGTAATTTTAAACAAATTTCCAATTTACTTTTATCACCAATTTTTCTTTTTTCTTTTGGTATTCTTAGTTGAAAGCTAAACCTATGAGGTTCATATGCTAATTTCTTAGACCTTGAAGGCAGCCTCTAAGCTGAATGCATTTTGACCACTAGAGGGCGTTAGTTCATGTGTTTCATATAGATAACATTGAGCTCAAGCACGAGTGAGCACTGATTGGCTAAAATGCAAGTCTGTCAAAAGAACTGAAATAAGGGGTCAGTCTGAAGTGGTTTAGATACAAGGTAATCACAGAGGTAAAACATATGTTATTATAACTGTTGGTTATGCAAAACTGGGGAATGGGTAATTAAGGGATTATCTATCTTTTAAAACAACAAAAATTCTGGTGTTGACTGTCCCTTTAACTGCTGGTTGGAGAAAGGATGGTCTCTGCATGAAAAGAATAATCTTCACTCAGATTGTTCTGTGATATCAGCAGTCAGCAGTCTAATTGACTGCGGTGATTGGAATTACCTCTGTGTCCTGGGTTGCTTTGTTAGGAGTCCTCTACTTCTATTAACATCCTTAGCCTAGCGGAACTTAATGAATCTTAACTTTATACAGAACATTTGGATTAAGTCCAGCAAAGTAACAAAGGGAAGTTTTGGTTTAGTATTTAACCCACAATGGATATTATATATGCCAGATTCTGATTTGCAAGCAGTATACTGTATATGCCAGTGCCATACTTGACATCAGTAGGACAGGGTGATCCTTCATGAGTTTTTACCTAAGATATTAATTTCTACTACCATATTGCCTGCTTGCAGTCTAGCAATTTGTGAAGAATACTCTGGATTTATTAAGATGTCTGCTTATCAGTATACAGATAACATCATATTCAATGATTTTAAACACTTTCTGTTATTCCTCAGGGGAATAAGAATGCCAATGCTTGTGTTAAAATTGCTAGTGTGGAATGAATGGTTCAATGTATCATATAGTTCATAAGAGGTTATTCTATTCAAAGTAGCTGTAGAAACATCCTTTTGTATTGTCTCTTTCTCTACAGCCCTCTCTCCCCACTAAAAGGTTAATTGCTGCTGTTTATATAGTTATTTTGTAGCCAATACTGCAGTATTAAAGTTCCCAGTGTAGATAGTGGTTACAACAGACAAGATAAGCTATTTTAAAACACAAAAGAAGCTATTTGTAAACAAACCGGACCTGTGCTGATTTCCTCCATTATTAATTCATCTTCACATCATACAACTCTGCCCTCAACCTGGCCAAACTCTCTGTCTTGTCTAATTGCTCCATAACACTTATTAATATCCTGGTTAAAGAGAAACAAAGAAGGAGGGACAAAATTGAAAAGTCAAATTCATGCTGACAAGCTATCTCTTAAATTACTCAAAGGCAATGAAGCCTATACCACATTAAAGGAACAGATGAAGGAACACATTAAAAACCTAGACACAGAACTGGCGGAGTTTAAGAAAAACAAATTCGACAGAGATAGGAAGGATTATGAGAGTAACAGGATATACTTTTGGCCTTAGTATGGTAACAGAAGGTTCAGGCGCCATACAGGCAAGGATAATAGAAATCATCCTAAATCAATATTGAAAAAACAAAAAGCCAATAAAAAAGTATCCTTCTCTTCCACTGATGTAGAATCCTCAGATCCAGAAACCACTTCACAAATGTCATCGGATAATGAAAGTGGCTCCGCAGTAGTGTCATCTGCTGATGATTCAGGTGATGATCCAATATCCATTGCATCTACTTCACAAAGTGTCCCTTTAGGAGTACCTCCAGACACCGGACGCGGCGGTCACAAAGGAGAAAAAAGAAGCCACAGGAGGACCAAGAAATAGCGAGTGAAGGCATGAATATTGTTAACCTCTCTGATTACAATCTTACAACTGAAGAGATGTCTCTTCTGTCCAGAGGGCTTGGTTTTGCACCTACCAATAAATTCTCAGTGTTTGATACCATCATTGATGTCAACAGGTTTGTCCGTAAATTGACTCTCAAGAAATTCTTTGACTCAGATCATCCGTCCAACTCCCAAGATGACTCCAATCAAGTTAACGTGGCCATAGATCCTGTTCCTGCTGTTGAAAAAATAACAGACTTTAGAGATTGCTGTGCTTTGGAGGTTATGAGGGACCTTTCAGGGAGTGGGGACCTACCCAGTGGTCACTCAACTTCATCTATCATTCCTCCTAAAATAAAGAATAAGGATTTTTACCCAATCCAGATTAGAGGGCCTTATATAAATGCCTTTCAAAGTAGTGCTGAAAGGGATTTATTAAAATTAGCTAGATCAGAAAAATCCACAATTGCATAATAAAAGTAATCTATCACGTAAAGAATCATCTGCCCTTACTCAATTAAAAGCTGATGATAATCTTGTTATTAGGAATGCAGACAAGGGTGGCTCAATTGTCCTCCTTAACAAGGTTGATTATGTCAGGGAAGCAGAGAGACAGCTATCAGATAGTGACATATATCGCTCCCTCACAGTCGATCCTACTATGAAATTTAAAAAAGATTTGGTCACATTATTGGAGGATGGAATAGCTTTGGGTATTATTAACAAGAGAGATGTGGAACTTTTAGTACCTAATTCACCAATTATTTCAATCTTCCATCATGTGCCCAAAAAACACAAAAATCCAGTATCATCCCCTAGCAGGCCCATCGTCTCAGGCATAGGCTCCCTTTTGGAGCCTGTGTCAGAGTGGAGCTTTGAAAATGTGGTAGGGGATAGTGGGAGTTAGTCAGTAGTAGATATTGTACCTATTATCTAAATCAGAGTGGGTATATAATATACCAGTACTTGGTAGTCACTTATAGTAGTTATGGTACACATCTAATGTGGATTCTTAGAGAGCAGAACTAAACAACTAGGAGTACTAATTGTACAAAGAGATACACTTAGAATTATTTAGAAAAGAATACCACAAAAAAAGATATTTTTTTAACTCCGGATGATCACATAAATGTGGAATTACTCTATTTGTTTAAAATGTTCCATTACATTCATACTTTAATATTTTATTATAGCAACTAGGAACAAACATTCACACAGAAGTAGCCTGAAAGGGTTAAAAACACTTAAACCCAGTTAACTAGGATGGATATGATAAGTCGTGCTATATATATTTAACCTGATGCCCACAGTTTTGTAATAAAAGATAAGCTAAGCCCTTACAATCCGAGGGCTATTTTACTTTTAAATAGTTATATTTTTAAGATAAATAGTAGGCACCAGGATTCAGCAATTATATAGGTAGATAAAGATTCTGTTATTAACTCGGTAAGCAAATTAAAAGCGACAGACAGGAGAGAACTAGCTTCTCCTGCTGGACCCCTGACGCGCGTTTCACAGAATATAGCACGACTTATCATATCCATCCTAGTTAACTGGGTTTAAGTGTTTTTAACCCTTTCAGGCTACTTCTGTGTGAATGTTTGTTCCTAGTTGCTATAATAAAATATTAAAGTATGAATGTAATGGAACATTTTAAACAAATAGAGTAATTCCACATTTATGTGATCATCCAGAGTTAAAAAAATATCTTTTTTTGTGGTATTCTTTTCTAAATAATTCTAAGTGTATCTCTTTGTACAATTAGTACTCCTAGTTGCTGTGTCAGAGTGGATGGACTCAATCCTCCAACCCATGGTTACCAATTTATACAGCTATCTTAGGGATTCAGGTCACCTCCTACAAAATTTGAGAAATATCAAATGGCAGGAGTCTTATTGTTGGGCGGTTGTTGATATAGAGTCTCTTTATTCAAGAATTCCTCACCACTTGGGAATTAGAGCTATCAAGTGGTTTCTAGATAGAGACATGACATACCCTGAGGCAGATTTTTTTATATGTGAGTGTCTGGAGTTCCAACTAACCCACAATTATTTTCTGTTTAACCACAACTTTTACCTTCAAGTTTGTGGTACGGATATGGGGGCTAAATTTGCCCCCTCTTATGCCAATTTATTTGTGGGTTGGTGGGAACTCCATCACATATTCTCAGACAATTATGAATTAAGGGAGAATACTATTTTGTATAATCGCTTTATTGATGATATGAAATTCATTTTTGATACCTCAAACATTACAGATTTTACATCTTCCACTCTCCTGGATTATCTAATTTAACGATAACAATGTGGAATTAAAATTTACGGGCGAAATAAACCCAGTTAAGGTTAACTTTTTGGATTTAACTCTCAGAGGTGAAATATATAACAACTCAATAATTTCTAGTACATACCGCAAACCCACTGCAAGGAACACTATTCTACATGCCCACTCAGCTCATCCTCCCCATTTATTAAACTCCATTCCCAAAAGTCAATTCCTCAGATTGAGAAGAAATACGAATGATGAGATTATATACACAAACCAATCTGAGGAATTAAAAGCTAGGCTTCTAAAGAGAGGTTACAAGGAGGAAGTGCTTAATCAAGCACAGGAGGAAGCAAAACATAATTATACAGTCACTCATAACCAAAATAGTTTGTTCACTAATGAATCTGTAGTTTTTAGTACGCCATACTCTATTCATTATGATAAAATTATTTCCATTTTGAAGAAACATCTAAAATTATTGCACAATGATCCACATTTGGCACCATACATTAGTAAATGCAGATTTGTTTCTAGGAAGCCAGACACCTTAGGCTCCAAACTATCCCCAAGCATGGTCCAAACAAAAATAATTCAAAGCAATAGAACATGGTTGCATAAGAAGGGTAACAATTTCAATTGTATAGCCTGTCAATCAGTTTCATTGGGTAATAAATTTACCTCTTCAGTATATAACAGGTCCTTTGAAATTAATTTCTATGCCACATGCAGAACCAAGTGGGTAGTTTATCTTATCACCTGCAATCTCTGTTCTTCACAGTATGTAGGTCAGACCTCTTGTGAGTTCTGTGACCGAGTTAGAGAACATGTAAGGGATGTCAAAAATTATAAGAAGGAGTCTTCAATAGCCAAACATTTTAATGGTGAACATTTCACCAATATATCTGATTTTGGAGTCCAGAAATCGTTAATAGACACCCTAGAGGAGGTGACAGACATAAGTCTCTAACAAAACGTGAACTATTCTGGATTCTAAGATTGGGGACTAGACACCCCAATGGTATGAATTTAGAGTGGGACATATCTTATTTTACTGATTAATTTATTTATTTACTTTTCTATATATATATATATATATATATATATATACAAATATATTTTTTTCTAAAATAAATGTTACTAATTAAGTTGTCAGTATATTTGAACAATAAATTGTAGGTCTAAGATTAATTATTCTATGAATTATATTCCATCAAATATCAGATCTTCCCATTACCTCCTTTAAAACATCCATATTTACACATTAGTTGGTTTTGTTAATGGGCAGGTTCTGTTTGATTTATTTACCTATTTACCAAATCATTTATACCTTAGTTCCCATTCTCTTTTTCTGTTTTTTCTATGATCGATTATGTGCATGTAGAGCTAAAAATTTCCAGTACATATTACCTTTTTGTATTATAAATTTTATTTTAAAATTATGTTTTTTATGTGTACCTCTGCTTATTCCACCTTTAGTCTGGGGAAGGGGGTGTGACTGACTGGTGTCTGTTTCTTGGGCACCGGTTGGCTACAGCCGCCTTTATAAGGTGTGGGTGAGTTCGCATAGGTCATGCCCTATGATTAAGCGCCAGTAGCAGCGCGAAACGCGTCAGGATAACTTCTGTCCTGGACTCTTGTCCGTTTGTGGCATCTTTTCTGTACTTTTAACAATAAAGCAACTTAATCTTTTTACCCCTGAGTGCACCGGATTCTTTTTGTTTTTTTTTAACTCTCTTTCTTGTCCCTTGTGTCAAAGAATTAATCTAATTTTTTTTTTTTCAAACTTTAAAGGAATATACTAGTGAAAATTAAAGAGGTGAGAGGTGGGAGGGATAGATGTAATTTCTAATTGTGCCAACTTTATTTTTAAAGTGATCAACGATAATCTGAGTGGTAGTGGGTGGAGGTAAAAGTGTATGTACAGGAAGTTAAAGTAATATACTAGTCAAAATTAAACTTTCATGATTCATATAGAGGAGGCAATTTTAAGCAACTTTCTAATTTACTCCTATTATCATTTTTTCTTCATTCTCTTGGTATCTTTATTTGAAAAAGCAAGAATGTAAGCATAGGAGCCAGCCCATTTTTGGTTCAGCACCTGGGTAGTGCCTTCTGAATGGTGTCTAAATGTAGCCACCAATCAGCAAGTGCTACCCAGGTGTGGAACCAAAAATGGGCCGGCTTCTAAGCTTACATTCATATAAAGATACCAAGAAAACGAACAAAAATTGATAATAGGAGTAAATTAGAAAGTTGCTTAAATTTGCATGCTCTATCTGAAACATGAAAGTTTAATTTTGACTAGATTATTCCTTTAACTTCCTGTACATACACTTTAACCTCCACCCACTACCACTCAGATCATCGTTGATCACTTTAAAAATAAGGTTGGCACAATTAGAAATTACATCTCTCCCTCCCATCTCTCAAAGCAAGTCAGGGGCAGAACAATTTTCCGCAACCACTAAAGCCAGCCCTTCTACCCACTACTTCTATTAATAAAACTCTGTTACTTCTCTCCTGTAAAAAAGAGAGGGTTTACTGATGATTTCGATGTAAACAAGTTGTATTTTTTTGTCTGGGCAGAGTAATTTTATAGTGCACATGGAAAACAATATAGTGTGAGTCATTATTTTCTACATTTTGCAGTTAAACATTTTATGGTTTACACGTTATTATTAATTCCCTTTCCAAAAACACATACCAAAAAAAGAAATATATATTTATGCTTTCCAATTAAAAAAAATAGTAAATAAAATGTATTTTGGCATTTTTCACTTTATAAAGAAAATGAGAGAAAAAAATAATCACATTACACTATATTAAATAGATTGTATACTATTAACAAGTTCTGATGTAAATACTATTAGTAAAAATGAAATCACGTGATCGGCAATGCAATGTGAAAAAAGATCTCTGAGAGTATACAGTGGGGTCACAATATTCACATGTATAACACTTTCAACAAAAGCTGTATAAAACAAGTAATAAATTAGCAATGCTTGCCCGACCAGGATGTAATCTGCATTACACATTTCAGGGTCTCCCTCTTTTCAGGTGTTTGTGTGAATAAAAGAGAGGTTTACATTTTCCTATCATGTATGTTTTCTTAAAGTGAAGGTCAATTTTGATGAATTAGTGCCCGGTTTTTAATAATCCTATTAAAAACAAGGGCACTTTAATTCATCAAAATTGACATTTCACACATTTTCTTCAAAAACTTACCTTTTAATCCTGGCAGCTGCTCCAGCACATCCTCTGCCCATCGCAAGCCGTCTTCACGGCTCCAAAATGACGACTTCCTCCAATCAAGGCGTTGCATCAGGCCAAGATTCCCCCAGGGGAAGCCATGATTGGAGGAAGCTGGATTCGTCATTTCTGACGTCTGCAGAGGCTTCTGATAGCTGGGGGAATCACTGGAGTGGCTGCCAGGATTAAAAGGTACGTTTTTGAAGAAAACGAGTGAAATGTCAATTTTGATTAATTAAAGTGCCCTTGTTTTTAATAGGAGTATTAAAAACCGGGCACTAATTCATCAAAATGGACCTTCACTTTAAGTCAAATATTTATTTGAAAATAGGGAAATGTAACAGTTTAGTTATTCAGTAGCAAAAATGAATGTCAAGGGGAATATTTGTTCTACCATTTAAATAATATCAAGAATGTTTTTAAAGTGTAACTTCTCAAAGAATCTGGGCACATATATCTGATTGGAGGTTATATTTAGTCAGCTATCTAGAATAGTTTGCACGACCTGAAGAGTCAAATACATTAAAAGGGGAAGAATAAAGACAATTTGATAATAGAAGTAAATCAGAAAGTTGTTTTAAAATTGTATTTGTTGGGGCGTGTCCGTGCAGCGTTTCGGTTTGGACGCATTTTCTGCAGGCTCCAACAGAATTCTTGATAATCCGCCGATTATCAACTATCAACAGCTAATTTAAGAACAACATAATAGGTAGTCCCATAGATCTAGCATCTGGGGACCGAAATCACAATTATTTGCTGTTTTCATGACATTGGTGACTCAGATCCGAGAAAGGCCAAAGGCGGTGGCCTAGTAGTTGGTATACACCCCCCCCCCCCCCGGGAAGAGCCGGGTTATCGGTGTTGTCAGTTTAGTCCGACTTACCAAAACTCTTCAATGAAAAGAACACTGAAAATTAAGCATTCGAAGATAGTGCGTGTAAACTCAAACCCTTATACCCTCACAATGACCTGTATGGGAGAAGCGGAACTGCAACACCACCTACAATCATCTTTTGTAAAACTGGAGAGACTTTTTGAAAAATGAATTGCTAACGCTCCATATGACTACCTAATGAGCAAGATATGCCCTGACAGCATACAGAGCACTCAATGGAACAACTCCTCCGATGCTGATACTCATAATGGCGCCAACTTAACGGCTTACAAGCCAATTGGTACTGAACCTAACAAAACCTCCAAGAGACAGCAGGGCTCTATACCCCATTATAAAATCTCACAGACTCATGCGGACTCGACACCCAAGCTCACCAACGGAACTGACCCGGCTCCTGGATGTCACAGCATTGGAGGTCTTTAGCATCAGCGGTGGCTCATATACTGACAACAGATGGAACACCAAGCAGGCACCCGCTAACACACCTCAGCCAAGCTACTACTGCGCTTCATAGAAAACTAGATGGGAACCCTCAGATAGCAATGATCACAGCACCGATGCTCATTACAACAGATAGGGCCCCCCAACAACAGGGTGCCATGGGCCATGATCTCAATCACAGATGCAGAGATAAAAGGGACATTTCTTATCCAAACTTATGGAATACAGTCTTCCTCCAACCCACAGAGACGTTTAATAGACTTACAGACCAGCATACTCTGCTCAGGCTTCACAGGACGGGAGAGAACGGATGGCAGAGATATCTTTCAGCATTAAATGGGAACATTTCTTACTCAACCAGTGTTGGACATACTCCAAAAACAGGAGAGGGGTAGACTGCAGATGCCCCTTTTGATCAGCTCATATCTGCTTTAGTCCATTAGCAAATTTTGTTGTTAACTTTTTCTCACAGCCTACGCAATGGTCTATTGTTAGCTAGCATCCTAGCATCTATTATACTACCCCATACATTTAGTTATGTTATTATTATAAAGGTAGGTTATAGTTAATATTGATAATAATATACTAATATTGTATCACAGAGGTTCCTTTGGTGTCTCCTAACTAAATTGGCCCACTTCGTGCTTTTTGCGGCCGATGCCGAGGAGGGGGTTAAATATTTTATTGCATATCCACAGGAACTGCCTCTGACTTTTTATACACAGTTTAGAGCTATCACTGATAGTCAAACTATTATCTTTGCTTACCCTAATCCATGCTCTCTCCACAAACCGTGCTAATGCACATTAAATAATGCCTTGTGCAGTGTATTTTTCACAATCCTGCAGAGCGGACACTGCTATTGTCGTTCTGCTCTTATTTATACTTGTGTTTTCTGCGGAATCTAGTGGGGGCTCCCTGGGAGATACCCTACATCATATATATGTATATATATATATATATATATATATATATATATATATAACATGAGGGCTCTTAACACCACAGTGCTGCAGCTTCCATATGCATAGAAGGCACATCTCCTACAGCGCGATAGACTATATTCTTACCCACCCATACCGAACATCTGAATATTACCTTTTTAAAGATGTCATAGTGGTATACTTGAATACGCATATCTATACCAAAATGCTATTTATTCTTTCTCATATTAAGCAGTTTAACTTACTCCCCATTTATGGTTGATATTTCTCTTCTTTATATACCACTGTTATTTAATATATGGTGCTCAACTGTTTATGTTGCCATGTTTATATTACTGAATGAGTACCTGATTAGGGCATTGACATCTTTTATCTTTATACCGGAAAATCCATTCAACATTGTTTTTAGTGATGCTTTATTTCTGTGAATTTTATGATACTGCTTTGTGTTAAATCCCTACAAAACATGGTTGGCTTATAAAATGACTCTGAGGAGGTCTACAATTCTAACACTGGGTCTCCAAGGGAAATATCTTGATTTAATAAATATTGAATGCCACAATTGTAATATGTATCATGTATATATCTTGTATAATACTCTCTACAATTTGTATATCAAAGCTTTTTATTGCAGTATTTTTGATGTTTATATTGTTCATTCACATCAAAATGTGTATATTTCTTTATCCTACATAAAGCTCTTTAAAAAAAATAAAAAAATTGTATTTGTTATCTGAATCATACATTTTTTTTTATAAAATTGGTTTATGTCCCTTTAATGTAACAATTGCAAATTCTTACATGATCTATTTAACTTTACATTGTATAATTGTACCTATATTTAGTAGTCTTGAGGTTGTGATATTCTGCCTTCACCCCCCAAAAAAAAAATATTTCATCTAAAGATTGTTTAAGGAATAATAAAAAATACTAATTCTTACAATGCAAACAAAACAAAACAACTCAATCAAGGCATCATAAATTCATTGTTATTTTTCCTACTGTTAAGTATATGGTTATTTAACATGGTTCAAAGCTTTTTTAAACTTTTTGAAATAGTTTAAAATCCTGTGGTTCTGAATCTTAAAAACGGTGACATTTATCTTTACTTATTTAAATGTTGAAATATCTTTAAATGGACAGTAAAGTCAAAATTAAAATGAAGGATTGGATAGAACATCAACTTTTAAACAATTTTGTAATTTATGCTATTGCCAATTTATCTTTCTTCTCTTGGTATCCATTGTTAAAGAGTAATCGTAAGTGAGCTTAGGAGCGTGCACATGTCTTAAGCGATCTTGCAGCGGTGTCTGCAACAATGTTAATAGCTGTTATACATAGTTGCAAATAATGTTGCCATAGACAGCTAAGTACATGTGCACACTCCTATCAGCCCACCTAGGTTTACTCTTCAACAAATGATACAAAGAAATCAAATCAAATATAAATAATGTAAGTAAATTGGAAAGTTGTTTAGAATTATAAATCTGAGTCCTGAACTTTGATTTTGACGATCTGAGTGCACTGTTAGCAAAAGTGGTAGATATATCATTGCATATCCAAGGCAAGATTTAGAGAAGGATAGAGGAATTGAATAACATTTATTAATATGTTTCTGGTTTTTAAATCTTATGTTTGAAACATTTTTTCATGCTATAATACTCGCTTTTAACTCCTCATGCATGGAATCTGTGTCATGTATCTCAGAAGAATATTAAAGCTTTACATTATTAAAGGGATATGAAACCCAAAAAATGTATGTTGTGATTCAGACAGAGCATATCATTTTAAAAAAAGGTTCCAATTTACTTATTTTATCAAATTTGCTTTGTTCCCATGATACTATATGTTGAAGAGATACCTAGGTAGGCATCTACAACACTACATGGCAGGAAATAGTGCTGCTCATCAAGTGCTCTTGCAAAAGGATAACATTCTTGCAACACTGCTGCCATATAGTGCTTCAGAAATGGGCAGGCTCCTAAGCATACATCCCTGCTTTACAACAAAGGATACCAAAAGAATGAAGAAAAATTATAAAATAAGTAAATTAGAAAGTTGTTTAAAATTGTATGTTCTTTGTTAACTAAGGCAAAAATCTTGAATTGCCCTTGGTCTGACCATTTTATAGTAGAAGTCACTATGACTGGAGTCTTAAATCCTAACAGAAGCAAATCATGGACACTTAATACCAGCCTACTACAAGTCACCACTGTATTACACAAGTTACAGCATTCGTTGATAGAATTCATAAACATTAATAAAGGCAGCACACCCAATCCAATTTATATATGGGGAGCATTAAAGGCTTTTGTCAGAGGTTTTCTGATAGCAGAATCCAGTAAGCAGAAAAAAATAAATTCAGCCAAAATTACACAATTACAAGCTGAAGCAGAGACAATTAGATTCCAATTATCCCGAAATACAAACAAGAAACTTACCAAAAAATTAATGAGCTTACAGGGACAGTCAAGTCCAAAAAAACTTTCATGATTTAAATAGAGAATGTAATTTTAAACAACTTTCCAATTTACTTTTATTACCAATTTTGCTTTGTTCTCTTGGTATTCTTAGTTGAAAGCTAAAACTAGGAGGTTCATGTGCTAATTTCTTAGACCTTGAAGACTGCCTCTAATCTGAATGCATTTTGACCACTAGAGGGCATTGTGCTGTCATGCCATGCCTCCTACAAACTATACATGACATATTGATTGTCTGTGAATGAATGTCAATGTCATGGTTGTAAATGATGCCTGATGAGCCTGTCACATACCTCCCAATATTTCAAAATTTGAAAGAGGGACACCCCCTCACTGTTGTCAGTCTGCCGTAGCACACCTGACGATCTCTCACGGCACACTAGTGTGCCACGGCACACTGGTTGAAAAACACTGCTTTAAACAACTAGATAAACCAAACATTAAACAAAGAGGCAGCTAGGTCTATTAAAATTATAGATACACATTATTATATATACGGGAATAAGCCTGACAAAATGTTAGCCAACAAACTCAAAGAAATCACTAGAGAGACTATGGTCCCAAAACTTCAATTATCAGATAATAGTAACACAAATGACCCTCTCGACATTGCTAACATCTTCGTCGATTTCTATAATAACATATATAATCTACCCTCTCACAAGAGAGGTTTAAACCAATCTGGAGACTTAAATAGCTTGCTAGGACTTAGTACATTACCAACAGTTCCAAAAGAAGAGCTGGAAAGCTCTAAATACACCTATTTCCCAGGAAGAAATAAAAACTGCCATAAAAACCTTGACACATTCTAAGGTTCCAGGCCCAGATGTTTACTCTGGTATTTTCTATAAGTCCCTACAAGGGGTGCTGGTCCTACAACTCAGTCAAGTATTCAATTCTATCTTACAAGGCAAATATATTCCTAGAGAAATGCTGATGGCAAGAATCAAGGTTATACCAAAACCAGGGAAAAATAAACAACATTGCCAAAACTATAGGCCCATCTCATTAATTAATCAGGATCTGAAATTACTAACTAAAATCCTGGCCAATCGTCTTAACCTCATTCTTAAAAATCGTATTGACCCAGATCAAGTGGGTTTCATAGAAAAAAGAGAAGCCCCTGACAATACCCGCAGAGTTGTAGATCTAATTAACCTGGCAGTTTTGGAGGGAATGCCTTCTCTGTTTCTTTCCTTGGATGCAGAGGAGGCATTTGATAGAGTTGATTGGGACTATGTGTTCGCTGTCTTTAGAGAATCCGGTATAATGGGTGCTTTTTGTGACGCCCTTAAAGTCTTATACTCATCCCCCTTGGCCTTTATTAAACTTTCAGGCTACCAATCTAAAACTATATGTATCAAAAATGGCACGCGACAAGGATGCCCATTATCACCACTATTATTTGACTTGTGCATTGAACCACTAGCAATCAAAATTAGACAGAATACCCTGATATATCTGGACTTAGAGTAGGAACTAGAGAATATAAGGTCTTGCTATTTGCTGATGATATAATACTTTCTTTAACTAGACCACTTCTGTCCCTCCCTCCCCTATATTCTTTAATTCATCAATTTGGCCAATTATCAGGCTATAAAATAAATGAAGATAAGTGCGAAGCGCTAAGTATTAAACTGCCACAACACACAAAAAAAGTCCTTGAACTTAACTTTTCATTTAAATGGGCTCAAAGAAAGCTAAAATACTTAGAGATATTCATCCCAGCAGATATCTACACCTTATATCAAGTTAATTATACCCCGATGTTTAAGCACATTAGAAGCCTAATTTCGAAATGGATGAGACTTAAATTATCCTTTTACGGTAGAATTGTCTCAACTAAGATGACTCTGTTACCAAAATTGCTTTAATTGTTTAGATTGTTACCGGTATCCATACCGATAGCGGAGCTCAATGCTATTCAGAGAGACTTTCTGCATTTTATTTGGCAGGGGAAAAGAGCTAGTATTAATAAGAAAATTATGTGTACTCATAAATGGGATGGAGGGTTAGGTATACCACATTTGGTATCTTACTACTATGCTGCTAGAATGTTGCAAACCCTACACTGGTTTTAAAAAGATCATAGCCATTTATGGGTCCAAATTAAATCTGCAATGGTGAATTTGGATCAAATTACCAGACTACTCTGGTCACGAAAAGGCTCTGGACACCCACTACACAGTAAATACATTGCAATCTCACACACAATATTTATGTGGCATAAGTTAACTACAAAATTCCATTAATTAAAGAAAGATCTAAAATTATGCCCTTGATACTACCGCAAACATTAATAAACTTACTGGTGCAACAAAAATGGGTGAATAAGGGACTTTATAGAATAGCTGATGCCCTAATCGACGATAATTTTTTTCTTACGAGCAATATAGGGTCCTCAATACCAACGACAGGAACATGTGGTTCCACTACCTTCAACTGCAGTCTAGGGTACAGGAAGTGTTAGGTCACCCTAAGATCCCTACAAACACCATATTTGAATATCTTTGCTTATCTAAAGAACAGTCACATGGTACAATATCTATCCTATATCCCATTTTTAATAATAACTTCAGGGAGAACAAATCATATATCATTTTAAAATGGGAGCAAGATTTAGGTAAAACATGGTCATTAAAAACCTGGAACTGCAACCTAGCAAATGGTCTTGCATTCTCACACAACACCAATCTTAAAGAAAACTTTTTGAAGGTGGCCTTTAAATGGTATCTGCATCCAACTTGGTTTGGAAACCTAGAGAATGTATCTCCATGACTGTGTTATAGAGGCTGCGGAGAGGGAGGAACTTATATTCACATAGGGTGGCATTGTAAGAAAAGAGATTTGGAATGGTCTGATCTTCTAAGCTCTATATTTCAAACGCCAATCACTTTGACACCTGAACAAGCACTATTACACTACCCGATACCTCAAATCCCTAAAAGAAATAGGAAATTGTCAATGACCATTTGCACAATTGTGAGGATGTGTCTAGCCCAATTTTGGAAAACTGCACCACCAAACTTTTCATTTATTACAAATAAAATAACACACCATTACAACATGGTAAGTTTAGCAGCTGAAACTTTAAACACTACAAATATTTTCATCATGCAATGGGAACCATTCATAATGTTACTTTACATAACTTTATTTGTATAATTGTGATAAAGGCAATGATACAGCAACTTATTCTGAAATGTAATAACAATGGCGACATGTTTATTTAATATGCTTATGTTCATTATTGTTGTAATAACAAGATGGTGTCCCTTCAATTCCGATTGGCTGATAGAATTCTATCAGCCAATCGGAATTAAGGTAGAAAAAATCATATTGGCTGATGCAATCAGCCAATAGGATTGAGCTCACATTCTATTGGCTGATTGGAACAGCCAATAGAATGCAAGCTCAATCCTATTGGCTGATTGGATCAGCCAATAGGATTGAACTTCAATCCTATTGGCTGATTGCATCAGCCAATAGGATTTTTCCTACCTTAATTCCGATTGGCTGATAGGATTCTATCAGCCAATCGGAATTGAAGGGACGCCATCTTGGATGACGTCACTTAAAGGAACCTTCATTCAGTCATCGGCCGTCGGATGAAGAGGATGCTCCGCATCGGATGTCTTGAAGATGGACCTCTGCCCGTCTGGAGGACCACTTCTGCCCAGTTGGATGAAGACTTCTGCCCGGTTGGATGAAGAATTCTGCCCGTCTGGAGAACCACTTCTGCCTGGTTGGGTGAAGACTATTGATGTTGCAAACATAAAATTTTGGGTTCGCTAAACGGCGAACGCAAACTTCCGCAACAGTTCACGAACCGGGCGAACCGCCATAGACTTCAATAGGCAGGCGAATTTTAAAACCCACAGGGACTCTTTCTGGCCACAATAGTGATGGAAAAGTTGTTTCAAGGGGACTAACACCTGGACTGTGGCATGCCGGAGGGGGATCCATGGCAAAACTCCCATGGAAAATTACATAGTTGATGCAGAGTCTGGTTTTAATCCATAAACGGCATAAATCACCTAACATTCCTAAATTGTTTGGAATAACGTGCTTTAAAACATCAGGTATGATGTTGTGTCGATCAGGTAGTGTAAGGGTTATGCCCGCTTCACAGTGACAGACCAAACTCCCCGTTTAACGCACCGCAAACAACCGCAAACAGTCCATTTGCACAACCGCAAACTCCCCATTTGCACAAGATTGGATACCAAGCTAGCCATGTCCCGTTCCTTGTCCTCACTGATGTCATTGAAGGTCTCTTCCTCTACCCAGCCACGTACAACACCAAGAGTTCCCGAAAGGTGACAACAAGCCCCCTGGGACGCCTGCTGTGTTTGGTCTTCCACCTCCTCAAAGCCAACTTCCTCCTCTGACTCTTCTTCCTCAAACTCCTCTCTCTGCATTGCCTCTCTCTGCATTATTATAAGGTGTGTTAAGTAGTACTATTCCTATTAGTTTAATCCCTGTTATGTGCCTATTTTTTGGTTTGGTTTTTGAAGCCACAGTGCAGCACCAGAGGCCAGAAAAATTAGGAATGTACACATGCCTGAAAAATTAGGCATTGTTGCAGCCGCTGCTGTAGCAGCAGCCAGAAAAATTGATGTTTGTTTCCCAGGCAGAAAGTGCCCTAAAACATTGCTGCTTGAACCCTAGTTGGTGGCGGATAAGTCACGCAAGTCATCCGGCATTCAGAGATAAAATACAGCAGTGTGTGGACCATTTTTAGCCCAAGGCAGCTCATCTCATCAGGCCTTTTTTAGTCGAATGTATCGCCCACTGTCAGTCCCTTCGGGATCCATCCCTCATTCATTTTAATAAAGGTGAGGTAATCTAGACTTTTTTGACCTAGGCGACTTCTCTTCTCAGTGACAATACCTCCTGCTGCACTGAAGGTCCTTTCTGACAGGGCACTTGAAGCGGGGCAGGCCAGAAGTTCTATCGCAAATTGGGATAGCTCAGGCCCCAGGTCAAGCCTGCACACCCAGTAGTCAAGGGGTTCATCGCTCCTCAGAGTGTCGATATCTGCAGTTAAGGTGAGGTAGTCTGCTAACTGTCGGTTGAGTCGTTCTCTGAGGGTGGACCCCGAAGGGCTGTGGCGATGCGTAGGACTTAAAAAGCTCTGCATGTCCTCCATCAACAACACGTCTGTAAAGCATCCTGTCCTTGCCGGCGTGGTCGTGGGAGGAGGAGGATTACTTTCACCTTTTCCCCTGTTAGATTCCCGTTGTGCTGTGACATCACCCTTATACGCTGTGTAAAGCATACTTTTTAATTTATTTTGGAACTGCTGCATCCTTTCCGACTTGCGGTATTTCGTTAACATTTCAGGCACTTTCTGCTTATACCGGGGGTCTAGTAGCGTGGACACCCAGTGCAGGTCGTTCTCCTTCAGCCTTTTTATACAAGGGTCCCTCAACAGGCACGACAGCATGAAAGACCCCATTTGCACAAGGTTGGATGCCGAGCTACTCATGTCCCGTTCCTCGTGCTCAGTGATCTCACTGAAGGTATGTTCTTCCCCCCAGCCACGTACAACACCACGGGTAACAGATAGGTGACAACGAGCACCCTGGGATGCCTGTTGTGGTTGGTCTTCCTCCTCCTCCTCAAAGCCACATTCCTCCTCTGACTCCTCTTCCTCACAATCCTCTTCCAGCATTGCCGCAGGTCCAGCAAGCGATGCTGATAAGGCTGTTTCTGGTGGTGATGGTGACCACAACTCTTCCTCTTCATGCTCATCTATGGCCTGATCCAGCACTCTTTGCAGGGCACGCTCCAGGAAGAAAACAAATGGTATGATGTCGCTGATGGTGCCTTCGGTGCGACTGATTAGGTTTGTCACCTCCTCAAAAAGACGCATGAGCCTACAGGCATTGCGCATGAGCGTCCAGTAATGTGGCAAACAAATTCCCAGCTCCGCAGAGGCTGTCCTAGCACCCCGGTCATACAAATAGTCATTAACGGCTTTTTCTTGTTGAAGTAGGCGGTCGAACATTAGGAGTGTTGATTTCCAACGTGTCGATCTGTCGCAAATCAAGTGCCTCACTGGCATGTTGTTTCGCTGCTGGATATCTGACAAGTGTGCCATGGCCGTGTAGGAACGCCTAAAATGGCCACACACCTTCCTGGCCTGCTTCAGGGCGTCCTGTAAGCCTGGGTACTTATGCCAAAGCGTTGTACGATCAGATTACACACATGTGCCATGCACGGCACATGTGTCAAATTGCCCAAATTCAATGCCGCCAACAAATGTCTTCCGTTGTCACAAACCACTTTGCCGATCTCCAGTTGGTGCGGAGTCAGCCACTGATCCACCTGTGTGTTCAGGGTGGACAGGAGTGCTGGTCCGGTGTGACTCTCGGCTTTCAGGCAAGTCAACCCTAAGACGGCGTGACACTGCCGTATCCGGGATGTGGAATAGTACCTGGGGAGCTGGGGGGTGCTGTTGATGTGGAGTAAGACGCAGCAGCAGAAGAGGACTCAGCCGAGGAGGTTATGGAAGAGGATGGAGTAGAAGGAGTAGAGGAGGTGGCAGCAGGCCTGCCTGCAAGTTGTGGTGGTGTCACCAACTCCTCCTCTGCAGAGCCACGCATTCCATGCTTGGCAGCCGTCAGCAGGTTTACCCAATGCGCTGTGTAGGTGATATACCTGCCCTGACCATTCTTTGCAGACCAGGTATCAGTGGTCAGATGGACCCTTGCCCAAAACTGTGTGCCAGACATGCCATTACTTCCCTTTGCACAATCGAGTACAGGTTGGGGATTGCCTTTTGTGCAAAGAAATTTCGGCCGGTTACCTTCCACTGCGGTGTCCCAATAGCTACAAATTTTTGGAACGCCTCAGACTCCACCAGCTTGTATGGTAAAAGCTGGCGGGCTAAGAGTTCAGACAAGCCAGCTGTCAGATGCCGGGCAAGGGGATGACTTTGTGACATTGGCTTCTTACGCTCAAACATGTCCTTGACAGACACCTGACTGTGGGCAGATGAGCAGGAACTGCTCAAGGCGAGAGACGGAGTGGCGGATGGTTGAGAGGGGGCAAGGAGGACAGCAGTGGTTGACGTGGCTGAAGATGCTGGACCAGGAGGAGGATGGCGGCTTTGAGTTTGTGTGCTGCTTGTACTCATGTGTTGATCCCATAAGCGTTTGTGATGTGCGATCGTGTGCCTTCGCACAGCAGTTGTACCTAGGTGGGTGTTGGACTTCCCACGACTCAGTTTCTTTTGGCACAGGTTGCAAATGGCATCGCTGTTGTCAGAGGCAGACACACACAAAAAAATGCCACACTGCTGAGCTCTGCAATGATGGCATTCTGGTGGTGGCAACAGCATGCATTGATTGGCGTGCTGTCTGGCTGACCCCGGGTGCCGATGCATGCTGTCTGACTGTGCCACTAGCTCCTTGCGACGACCTCCCCCTGTTTCCAACTCGTCTCCTCCTCCTCTCTGTCTCCCCATCTGAACTTCCCCCTGTTCTTCTTCTCTTCTAGCGGGCACCCACGTGACATCCACGGACGCATCATCATCATCAACCACTACACTTGTATCTGACAACTCAGCAAAGGAAGCAGCAGCGGGTACAACATCATCATCATCATCATCACACTGTACGTCCATTTGTGTAATGCTGCCTGACTGACACTATCACTCATTTCTTCCAACTGATGTGTAAATAACTCCTCTGACAGATCAAGTGAAGCGGCTGTGGTGCTAGTGCTGGTGGTGGCGGCAAGCGGGTGAGTGGTAACTTGAGAGGTGCCCGAAGCTAAGCTGGAGGAGGATGGTGAGTCAAGGTTCCGAGCGGAAGCTGTAGAAGATTGGGTGTCCTCTGTTAGCCAGTCAACTATGTCCTCGAGTTCAGGGTACGTGGCCTCTGAACACTGGGCATTATTCTAGGGCCAAAGGGAATCACAGCACCACAACCACAACGGCCCCTGCGGGGTGGCCTGCCTCTGCCTGTCATTTTTTTTTTCGATTAGTGGTACTATGCGTGCAAGCTACTGTGACAACAGATATGAGTGGCACTGTGAACTGGCAGAAGTTGGCAGAGTAGACGCTGTAGGCCTGACACACACGCTTGCAGACAACTAACTGCTATTCAATCTATTACAGTCAAAATTGTATTTTTTTTTTTTTAAATGTACACTACTGTTACACCAGATATGAGTTGCACTGGTGTGACACTGTGCTCTGGCAGGCTCTGAAACGCACACGTGTGAAGGAAACTGACTGCTATTATTTCACAGTCAAATTTCTAGTTTTTTTTTAATGTACACTACTGTTACACCAGATATGAGTTGCACTGGTGTGACACTGTGCCCTGGCAGGCCCTGAAACGCACATGCGTGAAGGAAACTGACTACTTATATTTCACAGTCAAATTTCTAGTTTTTTTTTTAATGTACACTACTGTTACACCAGATATGAGTTGCACTGGTGTGACACTGTGCCCTGGCAGGCCCTGAAACGCACAAGTGTGAAGGAAACTGAATGCTATTATTTCACAGTCAAAAAAGTTTTTTTTTTTCTTAAATGTACACTACTGTTACACCAGATATGAGTTGCTCTGGTGTGACACTGTACCCTGGCAGGCACTGAAACGCACACATGTGAAGGAAACTGACTGCTATTATTTCACAGTCAAAAAAGTGTTTTTTTTTTTAAATGTACACTACTGTTACACCAGATATGAGTTGCACTGGTGTGACACTGTACCCTGGCAGGCACTGAAACGCACACGTGTGAAGGAAACTGACTGCTATTATTTCACAGTCAAAAAAGTGTTGTTGTTTTTTAAATGTACACTACTGTTACACCAGATATGAGTTGCACTGGGGTGACACTGTGCCCTGGCAGGCCCTGAAACGCACACGTGTGAAGGAAACTGACTGCTATTATTTCACAGTCAAATTTCTAGTTTTTTTTTTTTAATGTACACTACTGTTCCAGTAGTGTACATTAAAGTGTGAAGGAAACTGACTGCTATTATTTCACAGTCAAATTTCTATTTTTTTTTTTAATGTACACTACTGTTACACCAGATATGAGTTGCACTGGTGTGACACTGTGCCCTGGCAGGCCCTGAAACGCACACGCGTGAAGGAAACTGACTGCTATTATTTCACAGTCAAATTTCTAGTTTTTTTTTTTAATGTACACTACTGTTACACCAGATATGAGTTGCACTGGTGTGATACTGTGCCCTGGCAGGCCCTGAAACGCACACGTGTGAAGGAAACTGACTGCTATTATTTCACAGTCAAATTTCTAGTTTTTTTTTTTTTAATGTACACTACTGTTACACCAGATATGAGTTGCACTGGTGTGACACTGTGCCCTGGCAGGCCCTGAAACGCACACGTGTGAAGGAAACTGACTGCTATTATTTCACAGTCAAATTTCTAGTTTTTTTTTTTTTTAATGTACACTACTGTTCCAGTAGTGTAAATTAAAGTGTGAAGGAACTGACTGCTATTATTTCACAGTCAAATTTCTATTTTTTTTTTAATGTACACTACTGTTACACCAGATATGAGTTGCACTGGTGTGACACTGTGCCCTGGCAGGCCCTGAAACGCACACGTGTGAAGGAAACTGACTGCTATTATTTCACAGTCAAATTTCTAGTTTTTTTTTAACCCCTTAATGACCAAGGACGTATGCCATACGTCCTCAGAAAAATACAGTTAACGCCTGAGGACGTATGGCGTACGTCCTCGGTTTGGAAAGCAGCTGGAAGCGATCCTGATCGCTTCCAGCTGCTTTCCAGTTATTGCAGGATGCCTCGATATCGAGGCATCCTGCAATAACAAATTTTACCCCTCTGGTGCAGAGAGAGCCACTCTGTGGCCCTCTCTGCACCGGGCATCGAGGACCGCATTCGTTGGTGGGTGGGAGCTGAAGTGGGAGGCGGGTGGGCGGCCATCGATGCGGTCCTTGTCAGATAGGGGGTGGGATAGGGGAAGGGATCGCGCGCGCGTGCACGGGAGGAGGCGGGCGGGCGCGTGCACGGGGAGGGAGCGGGTGGGAACCGCTACACTACAGAAAAAAATGTTTTTATAAGTGGGAGAAAGGGGTGGAAAATATTTAGTACTTGGAAATCTAAGTGATCTGGGAGCGGGTGGGGGATTGGTCTTGGGGGGGGGGAAGCTACAATACAGAAAAATGAAATAAAAAAAAACAAAAAAACATTTTATTTGCAAACTGGGTACTGGTAGACAGCTGCCAGTACCCGATATGGCCCCCAATAAGGCAGAGGGGGAGGGTTAGGAAGCTGTTTTGGGGGGGATCAGGGAGGTTGGGGGCTAAGGGGGGGATCCTACACAACAGCATATGTAAATATGCTAAAAAAAAATATATATATATATATATATAAAAAAAGATACCTTTTATTTTAGTACTGGCAGACTTTCTGCCAGTACTTAAGATGGCGGGGACAATTGTGGGGTGGGGGAGGGAAGAGAGCTCTTTGGGAGGGATCAGAGGTTCTGATGTGTCAGGTGGGAAGCTGATCTCTACACTAAAGCTAAAATTAACCCTGCAAGCTTCCTACAAGCTACCTAATTAACCCCTTCACTGCTGGGCATAATTCATGTGTTGTGCGCAGTTGCATTTAGTGGCCTTCTAACTACCAAAAAGCAACGCCAAAGCCATATATGTCTGCTATTTCTGAACAAAGGGGATCCCAGAGAAGCATTTACAACCATTTGTGCCATAATTGCACAAGCTGTTTGTAAATAATTTCAGTGAGAAACCTAAAGTTTGTGAAAAAGTTGACTATTTTTTTTAGTTTGATCGCATTTGGCGGTGAAATGGTGGCATGAAATATACCAAAATGGGCCTAGATCAATACTTGGGGTTGTCTACTACACTACACTAAAGCTAAAATTAACCCTACAAGCTCCCTAATTAACCCCTGCACTGCTGAGCATAATACATGTGTGGTGCGCAGCGGCATTTAGCGGCCTTCTAATTACCAAAAAGCAATGCCAAAGCCATATATGTCTGCTATTTCTGAAAAAGGGGATCCCAGAGAAACATTTACAACCATTTGTGCCATAATTGCACAAAATGTTTGTAAATGATTTCAGTGAGAAACCTAAAATTTGGAAAAATGTAACGTTTTTTTTAATTTGATCGCATTTGGCGGTGAAATAGTGGCATGAAATTTACCAAGATGGGCCTAGATCAATACTTTGGGTTGTCTACTACACTACACTAAAGCAAAATTACCCCAAAAAGCTCCCTACATGCTCCCTAATTAACCCCTTCACTGCTGGACATAATACACGTGTGGTGCGCAGTGGCATTTAGCGGCATTCTAATTATCAAAAAGCAACGTCAAAGCCATATATGTCTGCTATTTCTGAACAAAGGGGATCCCAGAGAAAAATGTACAACCATTTATGCCATAATTGCACAAGCTATTTGTAAATAATTTCAGTGAGAAACCTAAAGTTTGTGAAAAAATTTGTGAAAAAGTGAACAATTTTTTTTATTTGATCGCATTTGGTGGTGAAATGGTGGCATGAAATATACCAAAATGGGCCTAGATCAATACTTTGGGATGTCTTCTAAAAAATAATATATGCATGTCAATGGATATTCAGGGATTCCTGACAGATATCAGTGTTCCAATGTAACAAGCGCTAAGTTTGAGAAAAAAAAATGGTTTGGAAATAGCAAAGTGCTACTTGTATTTATGGCCCTATAACTTGCAAAAAAAGCAAAGAACATATAAACATTGGATATTTCTAAACTCAGGACAAAATTTAAAAACTATTTAGCATGGGTGTTTTTTGGTGGTTGTAGATGAGTAACAGATTTTGGGGGTCAAAGTTAGAAAAAGTGTGTTTTTTTCCCATTTTGTCCTCATATTTTATAGTTTTTTTATAGTAAATTATAGGATATGATGAAAATAATGGTATCTTTAGAAAGTCCATTTAATGGCGAGAAAAACGGTATATAATATGTGTGGGTACAGTAAACGAGTAAGAGGAAAATTACAGCTAAACACAATCACCGCAGAAATGTAAAAATAGCCCTGGTCCCAAACGGTCAGAAAATGGAAAAGTGCTGTGGTCATTAAGGGGTTAACTTAAACTGACTGCTATTATTTCACAATCAAAAAAGTGTTTTTTTTTTTAAATGTACACTACTGTTACACCAGATATGAGTGGTGGCACTGGGCAAGTGGGCACAGTATACGCTGTGAGGCTGACACACACGCTGGCAGGCAGGCAGGCAACTACAATTAGATTACACAGGAAAAAAAAAAAAAGCAGACTGATGTTCTAGCTCTAAAAGGGCTTTTTGGGGTGCTGTCCTTACAGCAGAGATCAGATGAGTCCTTCAGGACTGTAGTGGACACTGAATACACTAGCCTAGCTATTGATTTCCCTATTAAATCAGCAGCAGCTACACTGTCCCTCCTCTCACTAAGAATGCAGCTTCCAAATGAATCTAAAATGGATGCTGTCCAGGAGGTGGGAGGGTCTGGGAGGGAGGGTCTGCTGCTGATTGGCTGGAATGTGTCTGTTGACTGTGAGGTACAGGGTCAAAATTTACTCAATGATGATGAATAGGGGGTGGACTGAACATTGCATATGTTCGCTGTTCGCGGCGAACGCGAACATGCTATGTTTGCCGGGAACTATTCGTCGGCGAACTATTCGCGACATCACTAGTGAAGACGTCTCAAGGTAGGGTGATCTTCAAAGGGTTAGTGTTAGATTTTTTTAAGGGGGGATTGGGTAGGTTTTAGAGTAGGGTTGGTTGTGTGGGTGGTGGGTTTTAATGTTGGGGGGGTATTTGTACTTTTTTTTTACAGGTAAAAGAGCAGATTACTTTGGGGCAATGCCCCGCAAATGGCCCTTTTAAGGGCTATTTGTAATTTAGTGTAGGGTAGGGCTTTTTTTAATTTGGGGGCTTTTTTATTTTGTTAGGGGGGTTAGAGTAGGTGTAATTAGTTTAAAAATCTTGTAATTATTTTATTATTTTCTGTAATTTAGTGTTTTTTTTTCTGTACTTTAGATAATTTTATTTAATTGTAATTAATTGAATTTAATTTAGTTAATTTATTTAATTATAGTGTAGTGTTAGGTGTAATTGTAACTTAGGTTAGGTTTTATTTTACAGGTAAATTTGTATTTATTTTAACTAGGTAGTTATTAAATAGTAAATAACTATTTAATAACTATTCTACCTAGTTAAAATAAATACAAACTTGCCTGTGAAATAAAAATAAACCCTACGCTAGCTACAATGTAACTATTAGTTATATTGTAGCTAGCTTAGGGTTTATTTTATAGGTAAGTATTTAGTTTTAAATAGGAATTATTTAGGTAACTTTAGTAATTTTATTTAGATTTATTTCAATTATATTTAAGTTAGGGGGTGTTAGGGTTAGACTTAGGTTTAGGGGTTAATACATTTAATATAGTGGCGGCGACGTTGGGGGCGGCAGATTAGGGGTTAATAAATGTAGGTAGGTGGCGGTGATGTTATGGACGGCAGATTAGGGGTTAATAATATTTAACTAGTGTTTGCAATGCGGGAGTGCGGTGGTTTAGGGGTTAATATAATTATTATAGTGGCAGCAATGTCCGGTTCGGTTGCGATGTGGGGGGGGCCTCGGTTTAGGGGCTAATAGGTAGTTTATGGGTGTTAGTGTACTTTTTAGCACTTTAGCTAAGAGTTTTATGCTACGGCGTTGTAGTGTAAAACTCTTCACTACTGACTTTTAAATGCGATACCAGGCTTGACAGGAGAGGGTCTACCGCTCACTTTTGGTCAGACTTGTAATACTGGCGCTATGCAAGTCCCATTGAAAATATAGCATATGCAATGGACGTAAGTGGATTTGCGGTATTTCCGAGTCTGGTCAAAAAAGTGAGTGGTGAGCCTGTCATTTCAAGACTCGTAATACCAGCGGGCGTTAAAAAGCAGCGTTGGAACCGGCCAACGCTGCTTTTTAAGCCTAACGCACAACTCGTAATCTAGCCGTAAATATCTGCTCTCTTTACGCATCAGCCATTGCAAACTACAGTGCAGCAGATCAGACCCCAGAACATACCCTTTTGTCTCCTGTTATGCAAATCACTGACCAGATGCATTGCCCTTCTGTATCTATTATGCCAGGTATGTGCCACTTTAGAAGAAACCCAGACCAATTGCCCATGTACCCATTTATGCTGAAAGTATGCCACATCAGACCCCAGCACCAAATGCAAAGTCCTCTTACATCTCCATTTATATAGATATAGACTAAATCAGGCCAGTTGCACCAAGGCAGATACATATTCCCTTGCGCTCCTCATAGGCCAGGTATGTGCCACATTAGATTTCAACTCCAGGAAAGATACATGACTACCTGAAGCAATCTAGACAGGGTATGTGCCACATCAGTACCACAGACCAGTTATTCAGTCCCCGCACAGCCTCATTATGCTAGGTAAATTCCATATTACTGAGAGCTCACAACCAGAAGAGTGTGTTTAGATGCATACACACTTATAAATGTCTACACACTAAACTTGGTCCCTGCACATATAGATATAGGTGGGTGAGGGTGGTTGTTTGAACACAGGACGTAAGGGGCGGAGATAGGAAGTTGAGTGGTAGGGAAAATGCCAGGAGCAATGCCAGAGGTTTAATGGCAATCATCACAATAAATAATTTAGTTGCCAAGTTCATCAATGACCCTTAACTCCTTGTGCACATCTACTCAGTTCTTATCTCTTAAAGCCAATTAGAGGAAGATATGTAGCAGGGTAAGCCTTGAGAAGTCTCCAGTATGCCTTTCAGTTCTGCGCGTTAGAAAAGCTACTAATTTTCAGATGGGACAAATAAATAACGAACGTGTATTGCAAAGTTGTTTTACTTTGCATTACTAAACATTTTATATTAAAATATCAAAGTGTTGAAAAAAATATTTGTATTAAACAATATTGAACCATATTAATTTCCCTACTAAATGGTTACTTACATATACAAAGTAAACACACTGTGGTTATGTTATAGCTAATGAAAGTCCATTGATAGTACCATTCTAGAAGATGCCACCAGCATAGGAAGTATGGGGCAGTCTCCCAGCTCTAATGAAGCCGGTTACAACTAGAGGGCGCTTATCATGTGCGCTCTGCGTCCTCTTGTAATAAAGACAACTCTCCTGTCTCCTCCCCTCCCGATCTCCACCTAAGGAGAGAGGTGGAGAGACAGCAGTCACAGCTGTCGCATCTCACATTTTCCACAGTCCTTTCCTGCTTGTGACCTGCCGTACCTTATTGTATCTCTGCCTGGCACAAATTATTGTTGAGGACGGGCATACCAACAGCCAAGATGGTGTGTGGTGGCTTCACCTGCTCCAAAAACTCCCTGTGCGTCTTGAACCTGCTGTATATTGTAAGTAATGATGTAACCTCTTGTCTGGCTGCAGCCATGCTGTTTGCCGTGCAGCCATTCACCCGGTGCTGTGTTCAGCTGTAACCAATTCTATTAATTTGTGATTTATGATAACGTTACGGAATTCTGATGATCATTGTGCTATTGAGGTAGCGGTCTCTTTGCCCCTGACCCATTTATTTAGCTTGGAGAAAGTTCCATCAGATCATCTGCACCTTGTACTGCTGATATCACTATCCGGATTAGGTTGCAGAGATCTATATCCTGCTAGATTGCTGTGTTTCCCAGCCTTGTATTTATAGACCATCCGGATCTTTGATAAAATATACAGGGAGAATGGTGTTTCCTTTCATTGAGAGCCAACTGCATAATTTTATAGACACGCTGTTTTAGTGTTCGTCCATTTACTACCTGAATGTGAAAATGCAGTGAACTGTAAAATAAACATGTGACCAGTTATTGTTTACAATTACATACATCTGCATTATGAATGACTATGTTGTTGGGTAGATTCCATTCATATTATAATTTTTCAACGCAATTCTCGATTAACCCATTGGTGTGTCAGAAAGAACTGCAGATATTTGCTAGCAATGCATTTCAGCCCTGTCTGGTAATCAGGGGAATAAGGTCCATGATGATTGATGTATTATTTGATAACTAGAGAGTATAAAAGCTAACAAAAGCTTCATGTTGGCATGACAACGACTACAATTATTGATGATGGGGTGCAGACAATATAGCATCTATGTTAGTATCACTTTCTTATGCTCATAGGCCTAAAGTAAAAACAATTTTAACGTTAGATTCAGGCAGCTGAGTGTTAATTCAGCATTCCAAAGCAGTGTTTAGTGATTTAGAAATTCTGTGTTTTAATCGTGGCAAGAATTCTAATCTACATTACTTAATAATATGTTCCAATACCATTCTCTGAATTTTGATCAGTGATCTATTGAAGTTTATATTTCCAGAATAGTTACACATTTACTAATTTTGTATACAACAATAGTCTAGTATAGCCTGTGTTTTAGTATTCTGTTCATGTAATTTACACAAGAATATGTTGCACGTTGAGCTAAAGAATTGTTATAGCAAATTAACTCAATATTATTGCTTTTTTATAGACATAGCTACATAAACAAACTAGTCAAATAAGTAGGTTTATGTACTGTTAATATTAAAAACATAATACTTGTGCTTTATAAAATAACATGGTTAATGTAACTTGTATTTGTCTTTATTAATTTACTAAGCTTCAGTATTTTCCAGTTTGACAACTGGGTGTCAAAACTTTCTCATTTTAAAGGTCGACCATTAATGTTGGATTTGGCATAATAATCATGCTAAATATAATGCCTCAAAATAAAGTTACAGTTTTAAAGGAGCATAATAGTCAAACATTTTTTACATGTTCTAACTTTTTAGAGCATGTAATTTTAAAATGTGTATTTACACCCCAGCAAAGGTGTTAAACACACAGTAGAAGTGCCAGTCAGGAGTGACGGAGCACTGTTGGTCCCGCACAGTACTATTATGGCTCTTTTTAAGATTACATTTTTACGTACAATTAAAGGGAAATTTAGTTACTATCAGTTCATTTATTAAATTGTATATACTGCTAAAATGTAGTTTATGTGGTACAAATATGTGTTTAAATATATAATGATAATTGACCCATGGCAAATGACAGATGTTTGGGAATAACATATTAAACGTTGGAATGAAGGGTGCCGCCTGCCCGCATTCTATAAGTGTCCTTGGTTTAAAATATGTTCTCCATTTTTTCCCCTTTTTCTGTATAAAGCCATAAGATTTTTTGGAGACTGAATACATTTGTGTTTATTATACAGTCATTACTTGCCATTCTTTATTTGAATGGATTGTTTAGTAATCACTGAGAATATTCACATATTATACACTCCTTTTGTATTGAAAAGTGTGTGTCAGACTAGAATGCTGAATAATGCATTTACTGATAGCTTGTGCATTGCAATCTCCCAATGTGACCCTCATTTTCTGTCTTACTCAGAACTTTGTATTCCTCACTGTAACAGTCACAAACCGCAAGGTATCAGCATCATCGTTAAAAACAAATCTGCAGGATTGTATTAATGTGCTAATTAGATGTTTTTTATTTTGTGCATTTCTTAATTTTAGTTTTAGGAATATGTGTTAAAGGGTCAATAAATGTCTTATTTTGTGTAAAAAGTACTACAAATTGCCTAAACTATCTATTGATATTCCGCAGTTCATTGTAGGAAGACCTAGGTTACAGAGTTTGCTTCCTGGAATCTTTAGGAAACATGGGAAACGTGCAATTTCCCCCAAAGCATGAGATGTTTAAATTGACATGAAGCCCATATTTGTTTCGTGGTTCAGACTAGCGCTGAGGAATCTGTTGGCGCTTTAAAAATAACGGATAATAGTAATAAAGCATAGATTTTTAAACAATTTTTTTTCCCTCTTATCAAATATGCTTCATTCGCTTGGCATACTTTGTTAAAGGAGCAGTAATGCACTGCTGGGAGCTAGCTGAACACAGGTGAGTCAATGACAAGAAGCATATATGTGCAGCCACCAATCACCAGCTAGCTCACAGTAGTGCATTGTTCCCCCTGATCCTACCTAAGTATGCTTTTCAACAAAGGATACCAAAAGAACAAGGCAAATTATATAATAGAAGTAAATTGGAAAGTTGTTTAAAATCACATTCTCTATTTAAATAATGAAAGTTTAGTTTTTACTTTACTTTCCCTTTAATAGGCATGCACTTTTTAATGTTTTTTATTCAGCATTGTTTTGAGAATTTAATACCGAATACTATTCCTCTCTTTTCAGTGCCAGATTTATTCTTTTTTTTTTTTTTTTTTTTCTTTTACGATTGAGACAGGACAGAGCATGCAATTTTATACAGCTTTCCAGTGTACTTCTGTTATAAAATTTGCTTAACCCCTTCCTGCCGTTAGGACGTTCCAAGCCGTCCGAACTGTGCTGGGCTTTAGCGCCATTAGGACGGCATGGAACATCCTAGTTTTTTGGCTATACTGAAGCTGTAGCAGCTTCCTAAATGGGATCGTGGGCTGGAGGGGGCATGCCTTGCATCATGGGAACTCCCCCCTGACCTGATCCCATCAATGAAATCACACAATCGCATGAACAATTGCGTGATTTCAAGTTTGACTTATTTGTTTACATTGGAACTTTGTTCTGATGTAGAGAAATAAGCCATGGCGGGAAAAGGGTTAATTCTATTAGTTTCCTTTTTTGAAGGAGCAGCAATGCACTACTGGGAGCTTCCTTAAAGTGAAGATAAAGTTTTCATGCTTTGAATAGCTCTTTATTTTTATCTCACTTATGAATTGCAATATTTATCATATATATTAATCTCCCTACCGTTTCTGTCCTTACTCCTCCCCACCTCTACTTCCGTGTTATCTGTTATGTTACATATAGAGCGGTCCCACCCGCTCTATATACGCATCACCCAAGCACGTGCATGACAATAAAAACTATTGCGCATGCACTAAACGCCAATGTGGACAACTCCTTCGCATGCGATACTCGTCAGTATAAATCACCAATGCGCATGCGGTAAACACAGTTAGCATGAAACATAGCGAAAACAGGAGCGCGCTTGGAGACCTAAACGGAGTTTAACAAAGCAGCGCATGTGCATTTAAAATATGAGACGGGTGACGTAGATCCACGGCCGCCAAACGGCCAGATTTTCAATTGGTTCTTTTGATAATGTGATCAAATAATACAAATGATTAAAAAAAAGGGTTGCTTTGGATTCTATTGAAATTCTGATTGTATACGGCGATAACTTTGAAAAACAATCAATGTAAAGAAAATGATGAATGAGACTCATATTTATTTGGCAAATAGAATTGAATTCTAATTCGTGATACAGGTAACTTAACCTTCACTTTAATACATTGGGTCACCCAATAACAAGAGGTTTATGTGTGCAATCACCAATCAGCAGTTAGCATCCAGTAGTGTATTGCTGCTCTCGAGCCTACTTCTATAAGCTTTTCATAAAAAAAAATTAAAAAAAAATTGGGTTTCACGTCCCATTAAACAACCTTTACTTAAAGGGATATAAGTGCTTTCCCGTTATACAGGACGACATGCACCTAATGGGACAAAAGATCACAAAGCGCAGGGCAGCCGTCCTGTGTAGGAGATCATGATCAGCATGTGGCACAGCACAAGACCCCGCATGAGCTGAGGAAAATGCAGTAACTGCAGCCGATCTGCAAACTTGTAATTCACAGCTAACTTTATGGTGGCTCATACCCAGTGCCTCTGCACCAGGCAGCATTCAGTTGCCGGCCTATATATTATTGTATTGCTCCCTCTCTGGCAGACATTGGGTTAATCTGTGCAGTGCATGCTGGGGGCACCTCACTGCACATAGACCTTTCCATGGCAGTTGTCATGTTGCTGCAATAAATTACACCACAAGTCCAACCTGATTGGTTCTGACCATGCTGAACGTGATCAGTGAGTTTACATAACCTTGAATGAATCCGAGAGGTGGGTGTCTGCTTCTGTAATGTGAGAGTTTTTCTAGGAGCTCACAATGTGACCTGTATACTAACAATGTGTATGATGGTATATGGGACATGTACTATATATCTCTCTCTAATCATTTCTCTGCCTTGCCACTAATACAAGTGATTTACAGTGCATGCTCGCTGAATCACGTGGTCTGTTCTCACACCCATCCTGTATAATAGGAAAGTACCAAAAAGTCTCTCATATACTATTGCTTTTATATAACTCTGTTTAACCTCTCAAATGGGTTAAACACATAGTTAAAGTCAGCACCAGAGAACCAATGTACTACTCGGAGCTAGCTGAACACATCTGATGAGCCAATGATATGAGACAAATGTGTGTTGCTACCAACCACCAGCTAGTTCCCTGTAATGGAAGTTCAATTTTAACTTTCCTATTTCTTTAATATTTTTATTTAGGCACAACTTTTTTAAATGTTTAAATACTGCTCTTTCATATGCATGGAAGTAAACCTGTCTCTAAAAGCTTTTTAGCCACAGCTTGGTGACTTGGAGATTGGTTTGCTGATATAAAAATACCAGTAACTAGTCACAGGACTTCAGTCTAACACATGACTAAAGTGACTTGATGTAAATAATGCCAGGACTTGAGGTCAGAAACTGCTGTGCACAGTAATAAGTGTGTCAGGTTTGTTGCTGATTTACGCCTGCAGGCAATAGGTGGTTACTATGCTGCCTGTGGTATACCTATCACAAGCACGGCAGATTGCTATCTTAAAATCTTGTCTGTCCTGTTTTGTTGGATTGTTAGAGCGTAATTCTCTGCATTACCTGAAATTCTGAACCAACTGGTTTTCCAGTCATAGATTACATACACTGATGATAAAGTGCTAGTGTAGAAAAGCTCTGCATAAGTCATGCAATGATCATATTCACAAGAATTTAACTGCAGACCCCTGTCAGGTGCCATTTTTGATAGCTATTAACTAAGCTGTAATAGATCTCCTACCTATTGAGTAAGTGGACTGAATTAAGTTATGTATAATATGAACAAACATCTTTAATAGACTGATATGAAAGGGACATTGTATACTGTTTTGTAGATTAACCATTTACATAGCCCATCTGGGAGTGTTTTTGTAACAATGAATAGTTTTGCTTCTTTTTTTTAATTTTTTATCTGACTTTTCATATGCAGAGGAGGGGGGGAGGAGTATCTGCTCTTCTTGTTTTCCCAGCCCCTTTCACTGGGTGTCCCAGCCTAACCTCATCATCAGTTCTAAACTTGGAACTTCTAAGTAAGTTTTTTTTTTTTTTTTTTTTTTTAAAGGTTTTATACGGATTTTTAGATCAGCGTCTGTGCATATTATTCTTTATAGTAGTGTGTCTATTACATGCAGTTATATGAAAATTGGTTTACACTGTCCCTTTTAACAGATACCTGCTGGTTATTATCAGGCCTATCTATTTTCCACTATAAGGAGTGGGTTAACAGAGGTATAACTGTCAAAATAGAAAGCTTGAGCAAGAAAAAAACGTGCACATGTAGCCATTACACCATGGTTAATGGGACAGTAAAGTCTTACATGGCTTGGCTAGAGCATGCAGGTTTAAATAACATCCAAATTCACTTTATATTATCAATTGCCCTTAGTTCTGTTATTATCCTTTGTTAAAGAGTAACTCTAGATGAGCTCAGGAGCGTGCATGTGTCTATAGCCATTTGGCTGCAGCGTTTGCAACAGTGTTATGTTATACATAGCTGAAAACACTGCTGTCATATATTATTTTAAGAAATGTGCATGCTCCTAAGAATTTATCAGCCTACATAAGGTTTATTGCAATGTTATACATAGTTGCAATCACTTAGATAAAGGAAAGAAAAGAGAAAAGAAGAAGCAGAGAACGACACTTCAAAAAGGTACCCCAATACCCAAGTATTATTAGAATCATTTTATTATATTTGGGGGGTGTGCTGTATTCCAAGAAATAGTCCATATGTATAGTGTATACTTCCTAGCACACCGTACCATTATTTATACCATAATAGTGGAAATAAGGGTATGGTGTGCTAAAAAGTATATCGTTTTGTGGCAGAAAACCACTATAAATATAGCTGCAAACACTGCTGCCATAAATTGTTAAAAATGCATGCACGCTCCTATCAGCCTATCTAGGTTTACTCTTCAACAAAGAATAGCAAGAGAACAAAACACATTTGATAATAGAAGTTACTAAGAAAGTTGTTTTAACCCCTTCATGCCGGCAGACAAGTGTTTAGAAGTTCAGATGTAAACACTTGCTGTAAAACTGAAATCACATGATCATCAATGTGATTACATGATTTTAAGGCCCGGGATTAGATCATGATGGGCTAACTATGCTGCTAGAACAACAAAAGACAGACATATCCATATATCAATATAAATAAAAAAGATCCACCAAAGGTTATATAACAATTCCAAAGTAATTCTATCCAAGCCAGACCGGCCCTTTTCCCAAATACCTAAAGAAAGAGAGAAATATATTCTTGCTTTTAGTCTAATTTCCAAATGTTCTTATTAAGCTCCTATATTTGCTATTTTCCCCTTTCCCTCTTCATTTCAGATTAGCCACCCTACAGCTGGTAGGGTAGAGAACTCACGTCAGCTTCCCCTTAACCTATATGGAGTACCATCTCCTCTCTTTGTTTTTCTTATAATAATCTTAGAGAGGTACACCATATTGATATTTACTTATCCAAGTGCCGAACAAAGTGACATATACTCACTAGTTTTACACTATGTAGGGGTACATTAAATTAGCAAAGAGTACCACTTCCTTCTTGCTTATTTATAAGGAGGCGGAGAAAAATACAAGTCTTAATACACTCCAACATAGGGGATTATAGCATGTATAGTATAGTATGTTATTAATAATTTTATCTAATGGACATCACATACATCCAGCTGGGGACCTAGAAAGGATCATCAAAAGCTCTACTGTGTCTAGATAGAGCACAAGCTCAGACCAAGGGGTTTAAACCCAACTGAAGTTAGCTAAAAATTGTCTTGTTACCTTATTTCAACACACCCTGTCTAGGTGTACAAACATATTGATCCTGGCTCATGCCCAGTATCTAGCTAGCACATAAAAAATGTCCCCACTTTTTGCAACCTGTACCAGCACCGCAATGGCTGAATTGTATGTATGCATATATATGTGTAAAATATTATGTATAATTAAGTACAAAGCATTTAGAAATTTGTCTGTTATAAATTCTGTTCCATCGGTCTCTTGCAGAACGGGGTCAATGTTATTAACTTGGGAGTGACCAATACTCTATTTATCTTAGACAATATCGTGCATCACAAGAGTTAATGATCTGAAAGATCTTGATTGGCCGCTCACATCCTTATATTGATCCCGACCGGCAGAGACTGATATCTCTGATGAAGCGCATGTGCTCATGCGCGAAACGCGTTAGATGGAGCTCACCTAACTTGTTGTAAGCCTGCATTGCAATAAACTCCATTACTGACCTCAGGACTCAGCTTCCTTTTTCCTCATTTCATATGCTAGAAATACCCCCAGTCTGATTTTTTCATTAACTTAAAGGAGGAGGCTGCAGTAGGCCCTATAAGGTAGGGTGTTCTATGCCGTGCTAACGGCGATAAAGCCCAGCGCTGTTAGGACAGCATGGAACAGCCTAACGGTGTTAAGGGGTTAAACTTGCATGCTCGATCTGAATTACGAACATTTAATTTTGTCTTACTGTGTACACAAACTGACAGTAAAGAGTTAATAGAAAGCATGTGACCCCTATTGGAGTATATTTGCAAATAAATGTGTATGGCAGCCATGCAAATCTGAAATACACTAGTGTGCATTTATTATTTGTTTGTTTTGCCCCTTTATTTAATACATGAATTAATAGCATATTCGGCAAATCATCTCACTATTTGTCACTAGAACGATTCTTTCTTTAACATTTTTAGTTCACCTGTATAGCAAATGGTAAACCGGATAGCACTTTGCCCTTGAAATGAGTGCAGAAGGGATCTGTTGTTGCTGCTTCCTTAGCTCTATACAAAAAAGACAAATTCTGTTTTCAATGCTCTGAGCCAATCAATTTGTTACTGTGAGTAATACTATCTCCTCATTTAAGTTGCTTTTCCGGTCTATTCCTGCTTATGATTGTTGCATAATTTGGTCTGCACATACCAAGTTAGTTACTTGGACCCTAATTGAGTGTGGACTGTTCTGTCCTTTTTCCTGCCTTGCGGCCATTCTATGTCAGCCCTACCATACACAGATGTTAGTCATCAGCTACATCATAGTGGCTACCAATAGTTATAGGGCTCTGCCTGCAAATAAGGAAACGGTTATAGAATCCTATGTCAGTACAACTTATCCTGTTTTTTAAAAACACAGTTCAATCAGTGTAACAATTGCTTTGCATCTTAATTATTTCAGTACTGACAGTGGCTTTACTTTAATGCATCTTGTCATTGGCTCACTCAATTAGTTCAGCTAGCTCCCAGTAGCTCATTGCTGCTCCTTCAATAAAGTATAACCAGAAAATTAAGCAAATGTGATAATTGAGGTAAACTGAAAGTTTTGAACATTCGGCTAGATTTAGAGTTTTGCGGCCAAAGGGGTGCGTTAGCTACGCATGTTTTTTCCCCCACGCACCTTTTTAAATAACGCTGGTATTTAGAGTTCTCTGAAGGGCTGCGTTAGGCTCCAAAAAGGGAGCGTAGAGCATAATTTACCGCCACTTCAACTCTAAATACCAGCGTTGCTTACGGTAGCGGCCAGCTTGAAAAACGTGCTTGTGCACGATTTCCCCATAGGAAACAATGGGGCAGTTTGAGCTGAAAAAAAACCTAACACCTGCAAAAAAGCAGCGTTCAGCTCCTAACGCAGCCCCATTGTTTCTATGGCGAAACAGTTTCTAAGTCTGCACCTAACACCCTAACATGTACCCCGAGTCTAAACACCCCTAACCTTACACTTATTAACCCCTAATCTGCCGCCCCCACTATCGCTGACCCCTGCATATTATTATTAACCCCTAATCTGCCGCTCCGGACATCGCCGGAACCTACATTATCCCTATGAACCCCTAATCTGCTGCCCCCAACGTCGCAGACACCTACATAATATTTATTAACCCCTAATCTGCCCCCCCCCCAACGTTGCTGCTACCTTACCTACACTTATTAACCCCTAATCTTCCGACCGGACCTCGCCGCCACTATAATAAATGTATTAACCCCTAAACTGCCTCACTCCCGCCTCGCAAACCCTATAATAAATATTATTAACCCCTAATCTGCCCTCACTAACATCGGCGACACCTAACTTCTAGTATGAACCCCTAATCTGCCGACCAGACCTCACCGCTACTCTAATAAATGTATTAACCCCTAAAGCTAAGTCTAACCCTAACACCCCCCTAAGTTAAATATAATTTTATTCTAACGAAATAAATTATTTATTATTAAATAAATTAATCCTATTTAAAGCTAAATACTTACCTGTAAAATAAACCCTAATATAGCTACAATAAACAAATAATTATATTGTAGCTATTTTAGGATTTATATTTATTTTACAGGCAACTTTGTATTTATTTTAACTAGGTACAATAGCTATTAAATAGTTATTAACTATTTAATAGCTACCTAGTTAAAATAATTACAAAATTACCTGTAAAATAAATCCTAACCTAAGTTACAATTACACTAAGGCTGCAACTAACGATTATTTTCATAATCGATTAATCGGACGATTATTTTTTCGATTAATCGACTAATCGGATAAAAAGTGAATCAATAATAGTTTTCTATGTTTTAAATAGAATCCACATAATGAGTGTTACAAATATAAACTTCAGACTAAAACTTTACATTAACACGACTGTTTCTTCAATTTTTAAGCAGCAGAACACAGTTTTATCATTAAACAAAACAAAACCACAAACTGTTTGAAAAGAGGTAGAACTAGAAAAAGGTAGACTATCACTGTTAATTACATTCTGTTATTCACTCTTTCAGAAACTTTGCATTGAAATGCAAACATCTCAACATGTCCACATGCTCTTAACCAATGCTAAGTGTTTTCTACATTGGCAAGGGGCCTCTCAATAAAGTAACCCTTGACTTCATTCTAACATAAAAATATCTTGAATATCTATATGCAATGGTAAATAACCAGCTATAAGGTTAGGGGAAATATCTAGTCCGCTCTAAAAATAATGAATATATACTTACAAAGTTTGAATCTGGTACATATTATCACAATTTATTAAAAATATAAAAAAACAATAAAAAACAAAATAAAAAGTGCTAAGGACTGTATATCAATAACAAGACAAAGCCTTACACATTTATTTATACAGTACATATAATCAGCAATAGCAAGCAATACGCTAATAATTGTGCAAACAGATAATAGTGCACATCAATTTAAATAACTTGCATCAATCTAGGGCTAGGTGCAAAAAACAAGCTTGGCACTATAGCATGAAAAACATAGTTCCAAATAACCTGATTTAATATAAACAATCCAAATGATGACTATTATATCTGGGTTGCACATAAGCCAGGGGTAGTTGTAAACGTATACTGTCCTGAAAAAGTGAAAAGTAGACGTCTGTAGACGTCCTTTAGGCTAAGGACATAACCATAAAACACAATACCATGTGCAGGAGCTCATCTGAGTGAAGCAGCTGGTGTTGTGCACAGACCAACTAATTGCAAACCAACTAATCGATTATGAGATTCGTTGACAACTATTTTCATAATCGATTATTATCGATTATGACGATTAGTTGCTGCAGCTCTAAATTAAACCTAACACTACACTATCAATAAATTAATTAAACTACCTACAATTAAATCAACTAAACTAAATTACAACAAAAAAAGATTACAAGAATTTTAAACTAATTACACCTACTCTAAGCCCCCTAAAAAATAACATAGCCCCCCAAAATAAAAAAATGCCCTACCCTATTCTAAAATAAAAAGTTAACAGCTCTATTACCTTACCAGCCCTTAAAAGGGCCTTTTGCAGGGCATGCCCCAAAGAAATCAGCTCTTTTGCCTGAAAAAAAAATACAATACCCCCCCAACATTACAACCCACCACCCACATACCCCTAATCTAACCCACCCAAACCCCCCTTAAAAAAACCTAACACTAAGCCCCTGAAGATCTCCCTACCTTGTATTCACCCAGTCGGGTATCACCGATCCGTCCAGAAGAGGGTCCGAAGTCTTCATCCTATCCGGCAAGAAGAGGTCCAGAAGAGGGTCCAAAGTCTTCATCCAGGCGGCATCTTCTATCTTCTTCCATCTGGAGCGGAGCGGGTCCATCTTGAAGCAGCCGATGCGGAGCCATCCTTCCTCACCGACGTCCTAAGTCCGAATGAAGGTTCCTTTAAATGACATCATCCAAGATGACGTCCCTCGAATTCCGATTGGCTGATAGGATTCTATCAGCCAATCGGAATTAAGGTAGGAAAAATCTGATTGGCTGATTGAATCAGCCAATCAGATTCAAGTTCAATCCGATGGGCTGATCCAATCAGCCAATCAGATTGAGCTTGCATTCTATTGGCTGTTCGGATCAGCCAATAGAATGCAAGCTCAATCTGATTGGCTGATTGGATCAGCCAATCGGATTGAACTTGAATCTGATTGGCTGATTCAATCAGCCAATCAGATTTTTCCTACCTTAATTCCGATTGGCTGATAGAATCCTATCAGCCAATCGGAATTCGAGGGACGCCATCTTGGATGATGTCATTTAAAGGAACCTTCATTCGGACTTAGGACGTCAGTGAGGAAGGATGGCTCTGCATCGGCTGCTTCAAGATGGACCCGCTCCGGATGGAAGAAGATAGAAGATGCCGCCTGAATGAAGACTTTGGACCCTCTTCTGGACCTCTTCTTGCCGGATAGGATGAAGACTTCGGACCCTCTTCTGGACGGATCGGTGATACCCGGCTGGGTGAATACAAGGTAGGGAGATCTTCAGGGGCTTAGTGTTAGGTTTTTTAAGGGGGGTTTGGGTGGGTTTGATTAGGGGTATGTGGGTGGTGGGTTGTAATGTTGGGGGGGGGTATCGTATGTTTTTTTTCAGGCAAAAGAGCTGATTTCTTTGGGGCATGCCCCACAAAAGGCCATTTTAAGGGCTGGTAAGGTAATAGAGCTGTTACCTTTTTATTTTAGAATAGGGTAGGGCATTTTTTTATTTTGGGGGGCTTTGTTATTTTTTTAGGGGGCTTAGAGTAGGTGTAATTAGTTTAAAATTCTTGTAATCTTTTTTTTATTTTTTGTAATTTAGTGTTTTTTTTTTTTTTGCAATTTAGTTTAGTTGATTTAATTGTAGGTAATTGTAGGTAGTTTAGTTAATTAATTTATTGATAGTGTAGTGTTAGGTTTAATTGTTACTTGGGTTAGGATTTATTTTACAGGTAATTTTGTAATTCTTTTAAGTAGGTAGCTATTAAATAGTTAATAACTTTAATATCTATTGTACCTAGTTAAAATAAATACAAATTTGCCTGTAAAATAAATATAAATCCTAAAATAGCTACAATGTAATTATTAGTTATATTGTAGCTATATTAGGGTTTATTTTACAGGTAAGTATTTAGCTTTAAATAGGATTAATTTATTTAATAATAAATAATTTATTTTGTTAGATTTAAATTATATTTAACTTAGGGGGGTGTTAGGGTTAGACTTAGCTTTAGGGGTTAATACATTTATTAGAGTAGCGGTGAGGTCCGGTCGGCAGATTAGGGGTTAATACTTGAAGTTAGGTGGCGGCGATGTTAGGGAGGGCAAATTAGGGGTTAATAAAATTTATTATAGGGTTTGCGATGCGGGAGTGCGGCGGTTTAGGGGTTAATACATTTATTATAGTGGCGGTGAGGTCCGGTCGGCAGATTAGGGGTTAATAAGTGTAGGTAAGGTATCGGCGATGTGGGGGGGCAGTTTAGGGGTTAATAAATATTATGTAGGTGTCGGCGATGTTAGGGGCAGCAGATTAGGGGTACATAGGGATAATGTAGGTGGCGGTGGTGTGCGGTCGGCAGATTAGGGGTTAAAAATTTTTATTATAGTTGCGGCGATGTGGGGGGGCCTCGGTTTAGAGGTACATAGGTAGTTTATGGGTGTTAGTATACTTTAGAGCACAGTAGTTAAGAGCTTTATAAACCGGCGTTAGCCCATAAAGCGCTTAACTCCTGACTTTTTTCTGCGGCTTGTTGTTAGAGTTCTAACGGTCACTTCAGCCAAGACTCTAAATACCGGCGTTAGGAAGATCCCATTGAAAAGATAGGATACGCAATTGGTGTAAGGGGATCTGCGGTATGGAAAAGTCGCGGCTGGAAAGTGAGCGTTAGACCCTTTCCTGGCTGACTCTAAATACCAGCGGGCGGTAAAAACCAGTGTTAGGAGCCCTTAACGCTGGTTTTGACGGCTAACGCAGAACTCTAAATCTAGGCGATTGTTTGTTCTATCTGAATTATGAAAAAAAATAATGAAATTTGTGGTTCATTCCATTTAAAACTGTTTTAGAAGTGTATTTATAATGCTGCCATGGTTGCTCCTTTACTTAAAGGGACACTGAACCCACATTTGTTTCTTCAGTAGTTAGAGCATGCAATTTAAATCAACTTGTTTAAAATCAGCACTTGTTTATTGGTTGTTGAATTTATCCACCAATCAGCAAGACTAACCCAGGTTGTTCACCAAAAATGGGCCAGCATCTAAACTTACATTCTTGCTTTTTAAATGATGATACCAAGAGAATAAAGACAATTTGATAATAGGAGTAAATTAGAAAGTTGCTTAAAATTGCATGCTCTATCTGAATCACAAAAGAAAAAATGTGAGTTCAGTGTCCCTATAACCCTTTGAATGCTAAGCACTTTCCCACCTGGGTGCTAAGGTGATTTAAGTTTTTTTTTTTTTTAATTTAAATTTTTTTTCTTCCAGATCCCAACCGTTAAAAAGGCTAGGTGATTACCTTTCCTACGGTGGGTCTTGGGGGTCTGTAGCTGCTTAGGTGCCTGAGATACAGGCTTCTAAGCAGCATGCCCCCTTTCCCTATACTTTGTATTGTAAATTTTGAATAAAGTTGTGCAGTGACATCATCAGGTCATTGTGCGTGACGTCACTGCGCAAAACGTGAAGCCCCGGTGATGCCTGTCACTATGCAGGCCCGGTCAAAAAATATGTATTTAATTATTCAGACAGAGCACGCAATTTTAAGTAACTTTCTAATTTACTCCTATTATCAATTTTTCTTTGTTCTCTTACTATCTTTATTTGAATGTAAGCATAGGAGCTGGCCCATTTTTGGTTCAGGACCTGGTTAGCGCTTGCGGATTGGTGGTTACATTTAGCCACCAATCAGAAAGTGCTAACCAGGTACTGAACCAAAAATGTGCCAGCTCTTAACCTTACATTCCTGCTTTTTTCAAATAAAGATAGCAAGAGAACAAAGAAAATTTGATAATCGGATAGGATTAAATTAGAAAGTTGCTTAAAAGTGCATGCTCTATCTGAATCATGAAACTAAACCCAAAGTTTTTCTATCCCGTTAAGGTCCTTGCTGTCCATGTCTTAAAAGCATTTTTTTTAATGCCTTGTGGGAATCATTCTGCTCCCCCCATTGAAGAAACCAGAGCTTTTTCCCAGCACCTCTGCTTTATTGGTGGTGTTAGAAGAGACAGATACTATTGCTATCTTGTTATGGTATCACTTTTTAATATGTATTTCTCCTTTTTGCTTTTTTAATCTCTCCATAATATTTTAAGATTTATTTAATTGCACCATATCATATTGGGGAATACAGCACGTTACAAAGAATAAAAATCTGTATCCCATATATTTAAATTAATTTAATTATCGATAACTTTGGGATTTCTCAAAATATTTGATGAATACTTAATTTAAACCATGTGGATATTTTCAATTTACACTAAATTCAGTTCCACAATGAAGAAACAATGTTAAATAATATTAACTTCTTCTTAGAAAATGATACGTTTTAATCCTGATGTATTAACCACTCGTGTGCTGAGGTGTGCAAATTAAAATTATGTTGTGAAAACAGGTCCAAAGAGCACAAGTACAAGGAGTGCAGAATTATTAGGCAAGTTGTATTTTTGAGGATTAATTTTATTATTGAACAACAACCATGTTCTCAATGAACCCAAAAAACTAATTAATATCAAAGCTGAATATTTTTGGAAGTAGTTTTTAGTTTGTTTTTAGTTTTAGCTATTTTAGGGGGATATCTGTGTGTGCAGGTGACTATTACTGTGCATAATTATTAGGCAACTTAACAAAAAACAAATATATACCCATTTCAATTATTTATTTTTACCAGTGAAACCAACATAACATCTCAACATTCACAAATATACATTTCTGACATTCAAAAACAAAACAAAAACAAATCAGTGACCAATATAGCCACCTTTCTTTGCAAAGACACTCAAAAGCCTGCCATCCATGGATTCTGTCAGTGTTTTTTTATCTGTTCACCATCAACATTGCGTGCAGCAGCAACCACAGCCTCCCAGACACTGTTCAGAGAGGTGTACTGTTTTCCCTCCTTGTAAATCTCACATTTGATGATGGACCACAGGTTCTCAATGGGGTTCAGATCAGGTGAACAAGGAGGCCATGTCATTAGATTTTCTTCTTTTATACCCTTTCTTGCCAGCCACGCTGTGGAGTACTTGGACGCGTGTGATGGAGCATTGTCCTGCATGAAAATCATGTTTTTCTTGAAGGATGCAGACTTCTTCCTGTACCAGTGCTTGAAGAAGGTGTCTTCCAGAAACTGACAGTAGGACTGGGAGTTGAGCTTGACTCCATCCTCAACCCGAAAAGGCCCCACAAGCTCATCTTTGATGATACCAGCCCAAACCAGTACTCCACCTCCACCTTGCTGGCGTCTGAGTCGGACTGGAGCTCTCTGCCCTTTACCAATCCAGCCACGGGCCCATCCATCTGGCCCATCAAGACTCACTCTCATTTCATCAGTCCATAAAACCTTAGAAAAATCAGTCTTGAGATATTTCTTGGCCCAGTCTTGACGTTTCAGCTTGTGTGTCTTGTTCAGTGGTGGTCGTCTTTCAGCCTTTCTTACCTTGGCCATGTCTCTGAGTATTGCACACCTTGTGCTTTTGGGCACTCCAGTGATGTTGCAGCTCTGAAATATGGCCAAACTGGTGGCAAGTGGCATCTTGGCAGCTGCACGCTTGACTTTTCTCAGTTCATGGGCAGTTATTTTGCGCCTTGGTTTTTCCACACGCTTCTTGCGACCCTGTTGACTATTTTGAATGAAACGCTTGATTGTTCGATGATCACGCTTCAGAAGCTTTGCAATTTTAAGAGTGCTGCATCCCTCTGCAAGATATCTCACTATTTTTGACTTTTCTGAGCCTGTCAAGTCCTTCTTTTGACCCATTTTGCCAAAGGAAAGGAAGTTGCCTAATAATTATGCACACCTGATATAGGGTGTTGATGTCATTAGACCACACCCCTTCTCATTACAGAGATGCACATCACCTAATATGCTTAATTGGTAGTAGGCTTTCGAGCCTATACAGCTTGGAGTAAGACAACATGCATAAAGAGGATGATGTGGTCAAAATACTCATTTGCATAATAATTCTGCACTCCCTGTAGATGACTAGATTTTTTTTTTTAAGGTTTCAGAAATGTTACCAGACTTGCATTAAGTCTGCAATGTCTCAGTAACACCTGGTGACCAATTTCTCCTTTTACCAATGTTGATAACTGGCCCATAGGCACAATGAATGAACTGCTTACAAATGCACTTACCTAATCAACTTTATGAATCTGAGAAACGTGTACACTGCTGATTAAATTATAAGCCTTCAGAGCATGGACTGCTAATTTAAAGCACATATTGCATTTCCATTTCTAAACTGTAATGTGTCGTTTACATGGAAAACACTATGCAGTTTGTTCATTAAAAGGATACTGAACCCAAATGTTTTCTTTCATGATTCAGATAAAGCATGCAATTTTCTTCATAAATGGAAAGAGTCTACAGCATCATTCATTACTTTTGGGAATTCAGAACCTGGCCACCAGGAGGAGGCAAAGACACCCAGCCAAAGGCTTAAATACCCCTTCCACCTCCCTTATCCCCCAGTCATTCTTTGCCTTTCGTCCCAGGAAGTTGGCAGAGAAGTGTCAGAAGTTTTTCGATTACTCTTCTGGAGGGTAGTACTCTTCAGCATGGACTGGAGTTTTAAGTAGTCCTGTCAGTCTCTCAGTGAGAGCATGGTTAAAAGTTAGAGTCCGGAGATGCAGGGAGAGTCTTTCTGCAAAACCATCCCAACTCATATTAACAGCTCCACAAGCGTTGACGAGTTTCGCTGCCTGCTTTCTTCTCTCAAGTCCATGGCAGAAGCGACGCTTCTATCTGTCACACTTGAAGGGCCGTGTTCCTGTTCCACGGCATAGATTCCGGTATGATCGTTTCGTTTTACTTTCTTCATGAATGTACTGTAATACAAATGTTTTCCCTAGAGGCTACCATCTTGCGGGACTAACTTTAACACAGGGTCTCAGTGAGGCTCCTTTTGTATCTTGGAATCAAGGCTTAATATCTCCTGAGGGGGGTTATTGAACGGGGGAGTTAATCATGTTTGTTATGTGATTCTGTCTGCTAATGTGTAGTGTTACTTAGGCTTATGGCTATTTTGGAACATAACGGCCTTTGGAAGTGATGCGGCCTTTACGTTCGGGGGCACTTTTTTCATGGACTGCACGGTTCACCTTGTGACCGGGCGTGGTCACGTTTTGACTCTCCATTTCCGCATTCCTGACCGTTTGGCGATGGAGAAATTCTGGTGTCTGGTTCATAGGAGGTGGTGAGTGCCCCAGCCATTGTGGGTGTAAGGTGCCGTTTAGATTTTTCTTATTGGTCTATTTTATATTCAATATCCCAGTTATGGAGGATTCTGATTTTTTTGGAGACGGATGTCTCTGATTCAGATTCTACTTCTTGCGAAGAACACGAATTAGCCGGATGATACATGCCCATTAGTTATGTTCCGAATGCCGTTTTTAGAGTGCTCAATTCCTCGGGATAGAGGAATCAAGGGCCTGCTGAACCATCCGCCTCTGGGGGTTCTGTCTCCCGAGTGGCGAGTTACCTACCATCAACTCTTACTACGCATGCAGGTAACCCAAACGCTGCTTATCTTTCTCTGAAAGGTGGCTTGTTCCTACCAGAGGTTACGACACATTTCCGCATGGCCATATCTTTGGCGCTGGTGCATCTGCATCTCCCAGGAGTGTGCTTACGATATTGTACGTGTTCCGTTAACCGGGGCTCGTCGGGTGTGGGATCATCTGGTTCAGTTCAGTCCTCCGGGGGAACAACTGCTCCTGAGACTTCAGGGGTCATCCTTCAGGGCCAGGATCGTCCTTTGCTCTGGCGGAGGTCTGTTGTGCCTTTCGTTATAGACTGGCGCGCCTTCGTGTTCTACTGAGGCATGTTTTGGCGTTGTTGGAGGATCCCATCCATAATTGGTAGGGGAATTCTCAGTCTTCCTCTTCGAATGACTTCCAGAATTAGATATAAGGGGATGAAGTAATCTTCTTATAGTCTTGTTATTTAAGTATACTTTTTTAGTTCTGAGCTTGGAAGAATAGGATCCCTGTTGGGCTGGTCCTGCGGGTGTGTCCATTCTTCTTGGGCGATAAGTTACCTACGGGTTGCCTTATCTTTTATTTTAAATCCGGTTAAAATATATTTTATTTGGTTGAAAGCTCATATTTGTTATATTATTTTCTTCAGGAATTTATACTCTGGAATTGATACTCGTGATTTTTTGGTCGCACTGTTTACTTCTGCGAAAGTTTGTTCAAGAATGGGACGTGTTTAGTCCTATGTTTGTCTCTTGTTATCTCTTCCTCTATGTGGCATTGACAGTACTGGGGCCCTTGGTTTCAGGCAGGTCCTTTACTGGGTACAAATCCTTCTGTCTTTGAAGCCCATTTCAGACATGTGACGCCTGTTCTGCCTGGCTGGTCCGTTTAGGGCCCCGCGTGCTTCACATTATTGTTTGTGTTGTATTCCTTGTTTTATTTTACAAATTTCAGCTAGCATTCTGAGAGGACTTGATAGTCCAGAGTTTGCCTAGAATAGAGGATTGAGATCAGTCCTCCATTAACCTTTTCAATTTGGTTGGCTGGGACTCCGATGAGATCCGCTGTGTCATACTCAGGGGGTTTCGATTTTTTTCGGAACCTAGAGTGATTCCTTCCCGTGGTGGGTTGGAGATTTGGAGGATTTAGGTCCTTCATGCCGCTGGTTCCTGGCGGTTGGGCCTTTTTCAAGGTCCCTTGGAATGGTTCTTTTGGGGCTTGTTCCCTTTGAGGGTCTCTTCCCTTGGGTCGAGACTTTCTGCACTTTTGTCCGGATTTTCTGGCAGCTTTGTTTGGTTAATTTAAAAAGTTGAGCCGTGCGTCTTTTTCCTTCCGGGAGTTATTTGTCTCTATCTGGGACGATAGGCTGTGTTGTTTCCTTTTCCAAGCTTTCGCTTTGAGGATTTTCTACCGGGGTTCAGGATGCTCTGCATTCTTATTCATTGGGTGTGGTCCTCTGGAAATGTATTCTGAGAAGAATATGGAGACTAGCCTTTGTTCTATTCTATTCTCTCCCTTTGGGCGACTCTGTTCTCTTTATTTTTCCCTTGGTCTTAGACTTCATGTGTATTGTCCTGGGCACCTTTGGGCTCTTGACCTTATAGGGGGGTGCTGACCTCTGGCTAAGGTTCTTCTCCCTTTGGGCTGGAAATTATTAGTGAGTCTTGTTCCCTTTTTCCGGGATATTCCGGTTATGGTCCCCTGTGAAGTCTGAGTTCTTCAGATGGGGTATCCTTGTCTTGGATCCATTTTTGGATTCCTGGACACTTATGATCCTGCAGTCTGGTTTGGGCGACCCAGTTTTTCTGTGAACCTATGCTATGGCATGGTGGCTAGCTCATTGGGCTTGCAAAATTGAATGACCAGGGTTTACGTCCGCTTTCGGGTATTGGTTATGACTTTTATGGCCTGTCTTGTCCTTTTTGGACGGCGGCTCCCTTTCATGGAGAGTTTTTCTCTGTTGAATCAACCGGACGTCTGGGTGAGGTTTCATCGGTCCTTGCTTTGATCCGACTATGGCTTTCATGTCTTGTGAACATGTGCGCATCCATGTTCTGTGGGCATGTGCACTGTTCTTTATCTGTGCCCTCCTCTTTGAAGGGGTAGTTTGTCTTCCTTAAGAGGAGGGGGTTACCTCTCTCTGGAGGTATGTTGTCCTGCCCTGTGTGCAGGAGGTTGGAACAAGTGGATTTACTTCGGTAAGGGACAGCAGTCTGCTGCTCTGTGGCTTGTGTGGTGCCAGGTCTTCCCAGGGATCTATTGCACTTTTTCTCTGTTCAAGTCCTAGGGGGTTAGGGAGTGCCTTTATGTTGGAAGAGCGGATGGGTTGGCACCCGAGCTCTGTTGGGGTGGGTGAGTTCCTGCCATTCTTTCCTTTCCCTGGGGGCTTGTGGATTGGGATCTTCTATTCCTCCTGCCTTTCAGACATTCTTGTCACTTGGGCTGGTCCGGTGTCTGGAGCAGGATCTGAGATCTGTTGCTCTGCTGCTTCGTCCTCATGTTTTCGAGGTACGGTAAGCCTCTTTGAGGGTAATGCTTTTCCTCCATGTTTAAGATCTGTGGAAAGGACTGGTCGGCTTTTGGATATCCTGCGACCTTGTCAAATGGTTAGTGGATGTTTAGCAGACTGGAGGTTTGGAACCTATCTGTAGTTGTTCTTTACTTGCCCTGCAAGTATTCCTCTTTCAGAGTCTTCTTGGTTGACTACAGCGTGCAGTTTTTTGTCTTCAGGGGTTCTCCCTTCTGACCTTGCTGCACATGATTTCCGTTTTGGATATTTAACTGAAAAAAAGTTTTTATTGAATTTTCCATTTACAAAGAAATGTATACATGACAAAAATTCATGGTTCATTATTGCAAACAAATTCAGATTTTTAACAAATCTGTCCTATCTCTCCTGAGAACAGGGTTTATATAATTCAAACAAACATTGCATTACCATGACATTTATTTCAAAACATGAAATCCCCTTCTAGGATGGGGGGGGGGGGCAGCCTGCAAGAAACCCACACATACCTCAATTATCTATCCTGGAGACTCGTCCCCTGCCTCGGAGAGCATAGGATGTGACTCGTAAGAAGGGGAAAAGGAAGTGTGAAATGACCCGTCCAGACAGGCTAGACGGGAGCGGAGGATGCAGGAGATGCGGTCCACCCCATATAACCAAGTGACGTTTAAATAAGTACCCCCCCTATCTTGCTGCCTGTTCCTACCCTCAACATACATAATCCAAGGTTCCCAAATCAAAAGAAACTGCTCTTTGTTGCCTAGTAAGTCTGCAGAAGCGCTACTCATCTGAAAATAGTAATCAGTCTTGCTCCTAATTATCGAATAGGTCGGGATCATAGTTTTCCAGTATCTTGCTATGCTTAATTTAGTTATAGTGCAAATGATAGCCACTAAATTATTTGCCCTAGAGTTTAGGTCTGGAAGAGGATTGTGTAACAAAGCCTGAGTGGGGGTCAAGTCAATTTGCCTGTCTAGTATTTCACTCAGAAGAGCTGAAGTTTGGGACCATATATTAGATACGTGACAGCATTGCCACCACATATATATGCCCCTCTCCGCGCACCCACGTAGGCAGTTAGTGCTTGTGTGTTCCTTATTATGTATTCTAGATGGATGGAAATACCATTGAACAGCTACCTTAATAACATTTCCTTTAGGTGGGCACATATTGAGACAGAAGTGCCCTTCCTCAACGTGTCACACCATTTCTCTGCTGACCAATTAAAAGTCAGATTCCCATTTTAACATAAACGGTAGTTTACTTAATTTAGGAGGTGCATTAAACTGAATATATAGGTTGGTAATAACTCCTCTCATACGCCTAGGAGCTAAACAAATATGCTCTAAATATAAGTTAGTAATTGGCCCACTACCTCCCATAACTGTTTTTACTCTGGCCCTCAACTGGAGATAATGGACCCAACTAGATCGCTCTTGCCTATTCAGTTCCACATATTGATGAAAGGACAGCAGCTTAGTACCTATCAAAGCGTCTGCAATGCGGGATAGACCTTTGTTTGCCCACTTCTCCTGCATGACTTGGTCATAATCAGTTGATAATGTTACCAAGGGGGTTGCCTTCGAACCCTTCTGAATCAAGGAATATCTAACCGTTAGGGATTCCCACAATGACAAGGTATGTGAAACAGTGACAAATGATCACCAATTAAGGGGTCTATCCTTTTTGGCGGTCCAGATCAGCTTGTAAATGGGATTTATCATCATATCTGATTCAATTTGGACCCATTGAATCCTATCTGATTGATTATGCCATAAAGAGGACTGTGCTATTCTGGCAGCGTTGAAGTAAGCAGGCAAATCTGGAAGCCCCATCCCTCCCCCCTGTCCTGTGTCGAGTAAGTGTTTTTTATTAACTCTAGCCCTGTGATACTTCCATATAAATGCTATCAAGTCCTTTTGGGAACAGTCACAGGTAGTGAACGAAAAAAGTATAGGATCTTGGGTAAAACTGTCATCTTTACTGTAATCAATCTACCGTAGAGGGAGATGTTAAGCTTACTCCACCTCGATATCAAATTTTTAATATGTGTAAATAAGGGAGAATAGTTAAGTTTGTAAAGGAGATCTAAATTATTGGGGATAGTGATGCCCAGATATTTCATGCCCTTATCTGACCATTTAAAATCAAAGTTTAGTGCCAATAATTTATTTGTGTGTTCTGGAAGATGTACACTAATTGCCTCACTGTTATCGTTGTTTATCTTGTATCCTGAAATTGTGGCAAACTTAGTAATAGTTGAGTATATCAAAGGGAGAGAAATCATAGGTCTGGTGACCGAAAGAATAACATCGTCTGCAAATAGGCTAGTTTTATGCTCCCGGGTGTGTATTCTAATTCCAGAGATGTCCACATTTTGCCTAATACTGGCCGCAAGAGGCTCGATATATAGGGTGAATAATAAAGGCGACAGTGGACATCCCTGTCTCGTTCCATTGAGTATGTTGATAGGTTTAGATTTGTAACCCGCTATTTTAATGAATGCAGATGGACTAGAATATATTGAGGAAATTGCTGCACAGAAGTTGCCCGTAAACCCCATGGATTTTAACACTGAGTCAAGGTAACCCCAGCTTACTCGGTCAAATGCCTTCTCTGCATCCAAGGATAGAAACGGAGAAGGCACCTTTTTGTTTAGATGAAAAATCTATTAAGTCTATAATTTTCCATACATTGTCAGGGGCCTCTCGGTTACTGATAAATCCCACCTGATCCGGATGGATAAGCTTGGGTAGTATATCATTTAGCCTAGTGGCTAAAATCTTGGCAAATAGCTTGATGTCCAAGTTAATTAGAGAAATAGGCCTATAGTTTTTGCAGTGTTTGCTTTTACCAGGTTTTGGCAGTACTGATATACAAGCCTCTAATAGTTCTGGAGGAATATATCCTCCTTCCATAATGTGATTGAATATGGTAGCTAAAATTGGGCTAACACCCTGTGATAGGGTTTTGTAAAATATACCAGAGTAGCCATCTGGACCAGGTGCCTTGCCAGTCTGTAAGTCGCGGATTGCTTATTTCACTTCCTGTAAGGTTATGTGTGAATTTAGTTTGTTCAGGTCCTCTATATCAATTTTAGGTAAATTACCATTTTGTAAAAAATCGCCCGTTTCTTTGTCTAACCGATGGGGATTATTGTGGGTGGGAAGAGCATATAGTTTTTGGTAATAATGAGCGAAAGTATCCGCAATGACTTGGGGATGGTTAGAAATTTGCCCATCATGCTTCTGGATTTGCGGCACTGATGCTATTCTGGAAATCTCCTTCAGTTTATAGGCTAACATTTTATCAGGTTTATTAGCCTGTATAAAGTATTTGGTATCAATAAGTCTTAAAGACCTAGCTGCTTCAGATGTTAGGAACTTGTCAAGAGAATGATTTTGATCATTTAATAATGGTTTTTGGTGTTTCGATTGGAGATGTATGATCTCCTGTTTTAGTTGTTGAACTTGTTGCAAGTAATTCCTTTTCTGCTTATTAGATTCTTTTATCAAGATACCCCTTGTAAAAGCTGTAAGTGCCCCCCAAATATGCATGGGGTTTAAAACAGAATTATGATTTGTCGCTAGGAATTGGGCTACCTCTGTCTGTAAGGTCTGTGTAAATAGTTTATCTTTAAACAACGTTGGATTCAATGTCCAACTTCTACTTCTAGCGGGGTCAGTTAAACCTGATAATGTTGTCATCGCAATGTTATGATCTGACCATGTGGCTGGTAAAATATCTGATGCCATTATAAGTGGGGACATAATCTGACTGACCAGGATATAGTCTATTCTGGAGTATACCTTATGTGATTTGGAGTAAAATGTATAATCTCTGACTTTTGGGTTCTGGTATCTCCAGCTGTCGACCAAATTATGGTCTAGGAGAAAATCATGCATACGTTTTTTTTTTTTAAAGTTTCGGGATGATATTGATTGTGGGACCAAAGACTTATCTGCCTCTGCATTGACTACCATATTAAAATCGCCCCCCACAATTAAACGAGACCTTTTCCATGAAGTTAATAATTTCCCTATCTTAGATAAAAAAACTGATTTGAGATTTGTTAGGTGCGTAAATGTTCCCTATTATCACGTGTGTCATGGATTCTACCTTTAACAATAATACAACGTCCAGCCTTATCCACTATCAATTCATCTTCCTTAAAATTAAGGTCAGAATGGATCAGTATTGATACCCCGCACTTTTTAGATTGGCATGTGGCGTGAAATTGTGTAGGATAGCTTCTGTCCCAATACTTAGGAGTGTTTACTTTTGTAAAATGGGTTTCCTGCAGTAAAACTATGTGGGCAGTCAGTGATTTATAAACATCTATTGCCTTACGTCTCTTAACCTTAAAATGCAACCCTCTAACATTTGTGTGATATTACATTTATCGACATCTTTTAGGTATATGTGAGGTGCTCAAATAAAACAGGCACTTGAACTTACCCAATTCTAGCAAGCTGGGCCCCCTCCCCCACATCAACACAGTGTTCCTGGCCATGTACCTCAGGTCTTGCAAGAAACAGATCTCACTTATATAGAATTCACTTATTGTTAAAATGGAAAAACAATGAATCATTAGTACAACAAATAACCATAACAATAAAACACAAAACAAGTGACCATACTCAGTCAGAACCCTAAATTTAGGCTCAAACATATGGCAGAAAATAAAAAACATGAAAAAAAAAAAGGTAGAAATAAAAGAACTTCAGGCATACATGACTGAAATATTAAGTACATTTTAAGAGAGAAATGGGAATAAAGGTGGATCTCTCGGTCAATCTTAACTAAGTATATATATATATATATATATATATATATATATATATATATATATATATATATATATATATATATATATATATATATATAAATAAAAAAAATTAGTATAGTTATTATCAGGATTCAAAACCAGCAATCTGGAACAGCCTCTCTGGGCTTACACTTTCGGAACAAGCTGAGCAAGTCACTCAGTCCCGTTGGGTGGGAAATAGTTTGTATTGCATTCAAAACAGGAACTTCCTCAATACAGCTCATGTCGGGCTCTCTGATCCTTGGCTACACCTTTGTGCCCTTCCATTTTTGTTGACTGGTGTCCAGGTGCGTGCCAGTGCCTTCCGTTGTGGTTTAGGTGATTGATCTGCTGATGGCGTTGTTTTATCAATCTGGAGCTTATTCAAGATAGATTGTCCCTCCTCCACTAACACATGAGAAGGAGGTTTTGTCTACTGTGAAGGATAGGCAAAAAGGAAACCCACATCTGTACTATATCTGAGCCTTAGTGAGTGCAGTCACTATTGGTTTAAAGCCTCTCCTCTTTTTTTAAAGTGATGGGTGAGGGATCAGCAAATAGTTGGATCCTGTGTCCCTCGAAAGTGATTTCTGAAATTCCTCGAACAGCTTGCATAATTCTGTCTTTAATATGGTAATAATGGAGTTTGGTGATAACGTCTCTGGAGGCCCCAGAGTTTAGAGGTTTGATCAGAGCTCGGTGTACTCTATCCATCAAAAAGAGTGATGTATCTTCTTCAGGAAGTAATTGCTGTAAAAACTGTGTTATGACATCTGAGAGATTATACTTTTCAGGTAAATTTATATGCGGATGTTAGATCTTCTGGATCTGTTTTCCAGTTCCTCAAGGTGTTCCTCTAATTTCTAAATCTGGGTTTGTTGCGAGGCCACAGTAGCCTGTAATTCTGGGATCTCTTCTGATATTTCATCCACTTTGTCTTCTACCGATGAGGTTCTCTCACCGATGTCTGAGATGTCTTGTTTCAGTTCTGAGAGGGCTACTCTCATTTCTTCATGGAACATTTGCTTTATTTGCTTTAACAGTGCCTCATTCGAGATAGATGTCTTAGATGGAGATGGTGAATGAGTCCATTGTATTATCATCTTGTTCTATAAACTGTGATGACTCCAGCAATGCTTGTTTCTTCTTCTGTTGTGACTTTGACAAGCATTCCTTGACCGACTGTCTGTGACCCTTCATGATGGGAATAAAATGTAGAGAAGACTTTTGTGTCTTGAACTAGGTATGATCTGGGATCTAAATATGTGGCTTCTTTCTCCAAGACAATGCTACCCCCCACCTATAAAGTGGTTGAGATGACCAATAATTCTTACGGATCCACCTTTGCCTTGCTTATTATTCAGTCATGCCTGAAACTTCCATGAGCTATATCTTTTGGGCTTATAACGTATCTTCCTGGATTAAAGTTTGAAAAAGGAAATGACAGAGTGGGGTGGATTGTGGCCTGCTATGAATGCCTCTCATGTAGTCCTCGTCACTTAGAAAGTATCGAGGGTAGCGAGTGACTAAAGCCCCTACAGATACTGCACCACCCTGTCAAGACGTCAATTAATAATCATATATTTTACAGTGTTCCTGAGTACATCTGTGATCTGAATAGCACTCGGCTCGGGGAAGGTTGCCCTCACAGGGTGATCTCGGGAAGGGAGTCTGGGATATGACCCACCAGCACAACTGCTGGCAGGAAAAGGGAGAGGAGAGAATTCGAATTCTAGCAACTTTTAATTCTCAGAATTCAACTGCAGCTTATTCAATTTTAACAGAAACATGCACAAGTTTAGTGATGTGTGGAACGGAAGGCCAGGCCGCTCCCCTTTTGTAATTAGTAGGTAGTCCACGCACAAGCTGCTCCTTCTGTATCAGTCCTGTTGCATGTACAGTATATATATATATATATATATATATATATATATATATATATATATATATATATATATATATATATATATATATATTCCATAAAAACAGTCCATGGGTTTATACCCCTATTTGACTTCTTCCTGATAGATGGGGCTACCAATAGCCTCTTGTCTTAAACTTGTGAAAGGTCTGGGATATAGTGGATGCGTACGGTGAAAGACCTCTGGGCCTCACCCCGCCCAAATGGGGTTGTCTATGTAGTGAATTTGGAAGTCTGGTGCTACTATGTAAATGTGGATCTTTTTGTGCCTGCTAAATGTGTCCCCTGCAGGTAGGTTCACTCTGTAAGCTTTGTGACGTACCTTGTAAATGGTGATTCGCGCCAAATTCCCGATGCCAGTCTTATACTTTCTTGTGACTGCTAAGATCACTCCCGCTAAGCCCTGAAGAATATTGGGCCTCACTATGCCCCAAGCCTACTGCTGAGTGGCTTAGGTCTATGTCGTGGGTGACCATGTGAATCTCCCCAATTCAGTTCAGGCTCCAGAGTGTATCGGTTCCTAGGCCCCGGCTTCAAGCAGTCCGTCTACAGGATTCCCCTCCCTTAGTATGCAGGGCACCTCCGAATCCATTTGGCTCTCCAACCGGGGGAAGTTGGCTGTCTCTTTGGGTGCAAGCATCGCCCGTAGCAAGCCGCAGTCGCGGTCTTTCCTACCGCCGCACTGTTAACGATAACGTTTGTGAGACACTATGCCTGATGATTGTGGTTAACTTGAGGATCTTGAAGCTCTCTTGAACCAATATTAGTGGCTTTAAACCTCTTTTTAATTAAAAAAATAGCAGATTTTTGTCAATTTTCTGCAGAGCTCAGAAATAGTGCTACTGTTTTCACCTTCAGTTAGCTCCGCCCCCCTGTTTTGAATATTTAGATATTCTTAGTTACCTTTTTTTGGGACTTTGGGGACCTCTTCTAGGGTGCGGTTGCATTGTGTTTAGGGGAAGATTTTCTTCTCTGTTTCAGACTCACGGTTTTACCTCCGTGGGTTCTTTTCACACTGGGGTCTGGGCGTTGCCTCCCCTGGTTTCTACGAGACTGGTTGGGTCTCTGTGAGCTTGGCCTGGTTTCTCAGGTTTTATAGCTTCGTGTTGTTTCACTGTACCCTATTTAGGGTTTTCTTCTGGAGTCCTTAATGGATGTTTTCCTCCTTGTCTTTTCTCCTTTTGGGAAAAAGACGTGTTTTTTTTTTGTTTTTTGTTTTTATCCCTTTCTCCAATAAAAGGTGTGTTGTTTGGGGACCGTCTACTGGGCGACGGTGTCTCCTGGAGGATTGTTGACTCAGTCGAGTCTAGTTCCTGCGGTCTCTAGCAAGGCTTGTGGACTATCTGCGGGTTAGTGTCCTTGGGCCTTTTCCTTTTTCAAAGTAATGAATTCAGCTGTGGACTCTTTCCATTTATGAAGAAAAACTTAAATTATGCTTACCTGATAATTATCTTTTCTTCAGATGGAAAGAGTCCACAGCTCCCCGTCCGTATTTTTGTGGAGCGTCTGTTTTTTATTCTTCGGGCACCATAAGCTTACATTCCTACTTGAAAAAGTAGGAATGTAAGCTTATGAACTGGCCCATCTTTGGTTCAGCACCTAGTTAGCACTTGCTGATTGGTAGCTAAAATGTAGCCAACAATCAGCAAGCGCCACCCAGGGTGCTGAATCAAAAAGAGGCCAAGTAATTTGAGTTACTTAAAATTGCATGCTCTATCTGAATCATTAAATAAAAAAATTGGGTTCAGTATCCTTTTTAAGGTTAATGTAATGAGACATGAAAGACAAATAGGATCATGCTTTAGTATGTACAAGAGTATTTAATTATTTCACTGATGCTTGAACAGAGCTATGTCCCTTCACATGAGTTAAACACATAGTTAAAGTCTGCCCTAGATCTTGAGCTCAATTATTGGCTCATTGGCCATATTCAGTTCTTGACAAGTAGTGCATTGCCAAACAAAAGCTGATTTTAATTTGTTTAACCCATTCACGGTGTTGGCACATAGGTATAGGCAAACAATAGTGTAATACTGGTTGAAAGTCCTTTATCCAAACTGCTTGGGATCGGAAAGGGTTTGGATTTTGGAATATTTGCATCTTTAAAATGGGACATGTGAGATAGGACATGGAACCAGGTGTAAACAACAATACCTTTATGTCATATAAATTTCATAATACAGCTTATGCATGTAACTAAATGTAGTTTTTATATAATTTTAGTAATACTTTTGTCACAGGCAGGGAAAAGTAATTTTTGATCATTTTATTTAAAAAAAAGAAATATTAGTGAAAAAGTTTGGATTTTAGAATGTTTGGATTATGGAATTCTGGATTTTGTGCCTGTAATAGAATAGCGCTTTTGTTGAGCTGAAGTTCAACCTCCAATGATTTTGAAACAGTGCTGTACTCATTGTGAGATTGCAAGAAAAGTGAGTGGCACCATTCTGTTATGCTTAGTTCACTCTGTTAACAGCATTACAGTGCAATCTGTGTCTCAGTGTTGTAGTCTGGCAAATTTTACTCCAGTAATTGTCACTATTTTACAGGTACAGTTTTTATTGAATACGTACTGTGCTGTGCTAGTGTTAAACTAAACTTAGCCCTATTACACCCATAATATATGTTAGTTCAAACATGTTTTCAAGTTTTTAAACGCACTGGCAAGTGAAAAGAAAGCAAAACGTTGTTTCACTTTAAGGCGGTTTTCACATTACAGCGGGGCTCCGGCCCTTAATAGTTAATATTTTAATTCCAGAGAAACTTTGCTTTGTGATTTGTAGCAATCTTTGAATCATCTCTCCTGACACACGGAAAAACACAGTACAAGGTATCTGATAACAAGCTGGAAACAATAAACCACCGGCTGTAAAACTGCCACGTACAGTCCTGTTACATTATGTATATTAGCAGTGGGGACATGAAACCCAAATGTGCTCTTTCATTATTCAGATATTAAATTTAGTTCTGTTATTAAAATTACTTTGCTGATTACTAAACCTAGGTAGGCTTCGTAGCAGCAACACACTGCTGGGATTAAGCTAGTAACTGGTGGCTACACACATATGCCTCTTGTCATTTGTTTCACCAGATTTGTTCAGCTAGCTCCCAGTATTGCGTAACAGGAGTTAAAGGAACAGTAAAGTCAAAATGTAAAGTTTCATGATTTAGATACAGCATGCAATTTTAAACAACTTTCCAATTAACTATTATACAATTTGCTACATTCCCTTGATATTCTTTGCTAAATGTGCAGCAATGCACTAGAGCTAGCTGAACACATCTAGTCAGCAAATCTAATGAGACAAATGTGTTCAGACACCATTCACCAGCTAGCTCCCACTAGTGTAGGAAATGCATATATTATTTTTCAACAATGGATACCTAGAAAACAAAGTACATTTAAAAATTGAAGTGAATTTTAAAGGGACAAGAAACCCAAAATTGTTTGTTCATGATTCAAAGCATACAATTTTAAACAGCTTCCCAATGTACTTCTATTATCTAATTTGCTTTATTCTCTTGTTATCATTTGTTGAAAAGCATATCTAGATAGGATTGGGAACTTGGAGCTTGCTGCTGATTGGTGGCTGTACTTGTATGCCCATTTTCATTGTCTTATAAATGTGTTCACCTAGCTCCCAGGAGTCCATTGCTGCTTCTTCAATAAAAGATACCAAGAGAATTAAGCAAAATTAATAACAGAAGTCAATTGAGAAGTTGTTTAAAAATGTATAATCTTTCTGAATCATGAAAGAAAAATGTTGGGTTTCATGGGTCCGTAAATGCCTTGTAATTAGAACATGTTTTTGTACAGTTGTGTAATAATAAGTTAACACATCAGGTGAGTAAGGTTTAGAATGCATTAAATCCTTGTTTACTGCAATTGTTTTTCAATAGGCAAACTCTACCTACAATTTGCCTTATTTGGAGTCAAAACACATTTTAAAAAAAAAAATAATAAAAAAAAAATATCCACTGTTTTGCAGTTTATAATCTTATAACTTCTGCTGGGATCAATTGGGGACAAATCTGTGGAATTGTTATTACTAGAAATCCCACAATGTTCTAACAGGGACAGTGTTTCTCGACTTTAATTTGTTCCTGGTTATTTATTTAGACCTGCTGGAGTGTATTAAATTGTTTACAAATAACACCTTTTGCCTTTTATTTCGGCATTTGAAATAGCTGATTTTGCCTGTGGTATCCTTACCTGTACTGAACGTTTCTATACTTATATAGTGTAGGATATGTACATATTCTTTTTTTAACAAGGGATATCAAGAGAACAAAGTACATTTGAAAATAGAATTAAAGGGACACTGTACCCAAATTTTTTCTTTTGTGATTCAGATAAGAGCATAACATTTTAAGCAACTTTCTAATATACTCCTATTATCAAATTTTCTTTATTCTCTTGGTATCTTTATTTGAAATGCAAGAAAGTAAGTTTAGATGCCGGCCCATTTTTGGTGATCAACCTGGGTTGTTCTTGCTGATTGGTGGATAAACTCATCCACCAATAAAAAAAAGTGCTGTCCAGAGTTCTGAATAAAAAAAAAAGCTTAGATGTCTTCTTTTTAAAATAAAGATAGCAAGAGAACGAAGAAAAATTAATAATAGGAATAAATTAGAAAGTGGCTTAAAATTGCATGCTCTATCTGAATCATGAAAGAAAAATTTTGGGTTCAGTGTCCCTTTAAATTTAAAAATGTCTTAAAAACATGCTTTCTCTGAATCATGCAAATTTAATTTTGACTTTCCTATCCCTTTAAACATTTTATGGTATAATCTTGGGATCCTTACTGTCTAACCAGGCGTTTATTTATTAATATGTGGTAGAATAGGAGAACCTAGTGGTGAGTGTATTGTACGGAGTAAGGTCAGGGGTTTTCAAACCAGGCCTCCCTAACAGGCCATATTTTCAGGATATCTGAACTAGAGCACAGGGGAAATAATCAGTTGATAAGTAAACAATGTTATTAACCTGCTCTCACCCTGTTAGTGAGGCCTGAGGACAGTTTTGAAAATCCTTATGCTAGGTAAAGCTGGGGTTAGGATAGGGTTTATTATGTCACCATGCATATACAATACTCTAGCAAACATACCTGCATTTTTGTTCTTTGGTTCCCATGCTGCTTCCAGGCAAAGCACCTTCTCCAGCATCATGTTTGCCACTACGTATGCCCTACAAACTCACCAACTAATCCTGTAATCTGAAAATTAGGACATTTTAAAAGCAATGTTACTCCACCTAGTAACTGGAGCTTGACAATATTTTAAAATGATCCCTGTGTTAGAAACGGATTACTAACACAGAGATATGTAAGGAAATCCCGGTGAGTCTCCTGCCCCCAATTCAATTTTTTTTATGTGTAATCATTTTTGTTTTTAAATTAAATTTCAGAGAATTTGTTACAAGATGTGAACAGAAAACATAGATGAAAACTCAGTTGCACTTCTACATATTCCAGTATTGGGTTAAACACTAAACATATTTTGCATTATCATTTGTATTTTCTATCCAGCTGCCTTCCCGTTTAACAACTAGCACTTTCATGACAGGGTTATAATGTCTACATCGGAACAACGTTCCGATGTAGACATATTGAAATCAAATTGAAAGAGCAGCAAAGAATTGTTTGAGAATTTGAGAACAAAAATTGTTGAAAAGCATGGACAATCTCAAGGTTACAAGGCCTTCTCCAGAGATCTTAATTTTCCTGTGTCCACTGTGCGCAACATTGTCAAGAAGTTTACAGCCCATGGCACTGTAGCTAATCTCCCTGGACGTGGACGAAAGAGAACAATTGATCAAAGATTGCAACAAAGGATTGTTCGAATGGTGGATAAAGAACCTCGATAAACTTCCAGATAAATTCAAGCTGACCTTTAGGCACAGGGTACAAATGTGTCAGCTCGCACTATAGGTCGCCATCTGAATGAAATGGGACGCTGTGGTAGGAGACCCAGGAGCACCCCCCTGCTGACAGATTAGAGTTTCCCAAAACTTACCTGAGGAAGCCAAAATTATTTTTGGGAAAATGTGCTGTGGACAGACAAAACAAAATTACAGCTTTTTGGTAAAGCCCATCATTCTACTGTTTTTAGAAAAAGAAATAAGGCTTTTAAAGAAAAGAATACAGTCCCTACAGTCAAACATGGTGGAAGTTCACTGTTGTTTTGGGGTTGCTTTGCTGCTTCAGGCACTGAATGTCTTGACTGTGTGCATGGCATTATGAAATATGAAGACTACCAAAGAATTATGTGATGCAATGTAGGGCCCAGTGTCAGAAAGTTGGCTCTCTGTCAGAGGTCATGGGTCTTACAGCAGGACAATGACCCAAAGCACACATCAAAAAGCACCCAGAAATGGTTTAAGACAACGTGCTGGAGAGCACTGAACTGGTGAGCAATAAGTCCAGATCTCAATCCCATAGAGCACCTGTGGAGAGATCTCAAAACAGCAGTTGGTAAAAGGAACCCTTCTAATCTGAGAGACCTGGAGCAGTTAGCGAAAGAAGAGTGGTACAAAATTCCAGTAGAGAGGTGTAAAAAACTCATTGATGGTCACAGGAAGCGATTGATTTCAGTTATTAAGGGGGGTGCTACCAAATATTAAATTTAGGGTGCCAATAATTTTGACCAGTCCATTTTTGGAGTTTTGCGTGAAACGTGTCAGATTTTGGTTCTTTTTCTCCACTTTTTTTGTGTCATACCAGTATAAACATGAGAATGCCTAAACAATCTCCTGGGCAAAGTGGTGCATTATGATGAAGTGTAAAAGAAGTCTTGCAAATAGAAGGAGGGAGCGCCAAAACAAAGTCTAAAGTATGTACATATACTAAAACAACAGAGTAAAAAATATAATTAAACAATCTTCCACATCAGGATTACATTTGGACACACAGGATATTTACACTTTACAAGGATACCACAATTCACAAGGACAGTATTACTCACATGGGACTATGACCAATTAATTATGTTCTCACAGGTTATAATAGTTCTTTTCTCCCAGGTTACAGTGGTTATTGTTTCCTCATTAATCTGAGGACATTTATTTTGAGGAATTTATTTTAAGGAATTAACTTACTCCTAATCTCGTTGTTTTTATTGTGTACATGGTACCCTATTATATGTCATAATAAATGTATTTTTTAATTATATTTTTTACTCTGCTGTTTTAGTATATGTAGATACTTTAGCCTTTGTTTTGGCGCTCCCTCTTTTTACACATATCTAACATCTTTGAGCTTTCAGGGATCTCATTTTTGGAGCTTGTATCTTATACATGTTGGCGCTGTATATAATTTAACTTACAGAAGTCTTGCAAATAGAAGTTATAGTTTATTTAGTTAGTTTGTCAACATGCCATAAAGGCTCCAATTAACAAGGAAAAGCAAATACTGTTGCCAACAACTTAAAAGAAATAGCATTATAACTTCTATACCTGTGTACATGCTACAAACACTGAAATAGCTTACAAATAGCATTCAAAATATTTCACTGTACACAGGTGAGCATTTATATCTAAGCAAGTGTGGGTTTGAGTGTTCCATTACCAGGAGTTGATTTGTGCTACTGTATCGTTTTTTAAACAAAGGTTCACAGTTGCTGACTGGTCCCATCTTTACACAAGTGTTTAATTTTTGCTAAATAATGTGAATGAAACAGCAGAGCAAACTGAAAGCATGAGCCAAACTACTGTTTTACAGTTTATTGTTTGTTATACATTGAATTGGGTTTCTTTCCCCCCACAAATCTTTTAACATTTCTTTTAACTCATTAGTGTCTCACAAGCAAAGACAGTGACATCACTAGCCTGGAATTGCAGAGTTGTCAGTGTGTGAATTTGCATGTATTTGTTGTCATGGTGACAACATTGGAAAGGCAACTATTGTTGGTACCTCAGAATGAATCAACATCTCATTCACAAATGGTTTTGACAAAAGACTAAAAGCTTTGATAATGTTCCAAGATCCTGAAAAAGTGAGGGGGCAGCTGGGGAAATTCTATGCCTTGGAATTTGCATTCTAAAATAAATCACTGGATATATTTCAACTATCTGTATTTTGGTTATAGGGATAATAGCAGCTCCTTTTAGATTTACATAACTTCATTCAGTAATAATAATAATGTTTTATCTGTAACCTAATTTAAAGTAATTGACTCTGGAATAAATCTTTATATGAGAAGAAAAATATCACTGAGGGACATTTTGGACCTTGTATCATAGAATGGGTAACAAATATCAGAGCTTCTTAAACTTTTTTTCACTTGAAACCCTCTTTGCATAACATTTTTCACAGCCCTCATAATATAATATTGTCCAAAACAAACCCCTTGTCATATGGGTATACATTTTTTTTTTCTTTTTATAAATACATCAATATACAACCTAAGTGAGGGACATTTAGCAACACATCTAGTTGCCTGGTAGTATTACTTCTTTATTTACTTTACAATTTAATTATATTATCTAATTTGATTGTTCTCTTGGTATCCTTTGTTTAAAAGCATACCTAGGTAGGCTCAGGAGTAGCCATACACTACTGGGAACTAGCTGCTGATTGGCGGCTTCACATATATGCCTCTTGTCAGTGTGTTCTGCTAACTCCCAAAAGTGCGCTGCTGCTCCTTCAACAAAGGATACTAAGAGAATGAAGCACATTTGATAATAAAAGTAAACTGTTAAGTTGTTTAAAAAATGTTTACTGTATCTGGATAATGGGGTTTCATGTCCCTTTAATTACTATGGCTGTTATTTTGTTTCAAGTAACCCTTATTTTAGAAAAACAGAATTTATGCTTACCTGATAAATTTCTTTCTCCAACGGTGTGTCCGGTCCACGGCGTCATCCTTACTTGTGGGATATTCTCTTCCCCAACAGGAAATGGCAAAGAGCCCAGCAAAGCTGGTCATATGATCCCTCCTAGGCTCCGCCTACCCCAGTCATTCGACCGACGTACAGGAGGAAATATGCATAGGAGAAACCATATGATACCGTGGTGACTGTAGTTAGAGAAAATAATTCATCAGACCTGATTAAAAAAACCAGGGCAGGCCGTGGACCGGACACACCGTTGGAGAAAGTAATTTATCAGGTAAGCATAAATTCTGTTTTCTCCAACATAGGTGTGTCCGGTCCACGGCGTCATCCTTACTTGTGGGAACCAATACCAAAGCTTTAGGACACGGATGAAGGGAGGGAGAAAATCAGGTCACCTAAATGGAAGGCACCACGGCTTGCAAAACCTTTCTCCCAAAAATAGCCTCTGAAGAAGCAAAAGTATCAAATTTGTAAAATTTGGCAAAAGTGTGCAGTGAAGACCAAGTCGCTGCCTTACATATCTGGTCAACAGAAGCCTCGTTCTTGAAGGCCCATGTGGAAGCCACAGCCCTAGTGGAGTGAGCTGTGATTCTTTCAGGAGGCTGCCGTCCGGCAGTCTCATAAGCCAAACGGATAATGCTTTTAAGCCAAAAAGAGAGGTAGAAGTTGCTTTTTGACCTCTCCTTTTACCAGAATAAACAACAAACAAAGAAGAAGTTTGTCTGAAATCTTTAGTGGCCTCTAAATAGAATTTTAGAGCACGGACTACGTCCAAATTGTGTAACAAACGTTCCTTCTTTGAAACTGGATTCGGGCACAAAGAAGGTACAACTATCTCCTGGTTAATATTCTTGTTGGAAACAACTTTCGGAAGAAAACCAGGCTTAGTACGCAAAACCACCTTATCTGCATGGAACACCAGATAGGGCGGAGAACACTGCAGAGCAGATAACTCAGAAACTCTTCTAGCAGAAGAAATTGCAACCAAAAACAGAACTTTCCAAGATAATAACTTAATATCTACGGAATGTAAGGGTTCAAACGGAACCCCTTGAAGAACTGAAAGAACTAGATTAAGACTCCAGGGAGGAGTCAAAGGTCTGTAAACAGGCTTGATTCTAACCAGAGCCTGAACAAACGCTTGAACGTCTGGCAGCTGCCAGCCTTTTGTGAAGTAAAACAGATAACGCAGAAATCTGTCCCTTCAGAGAACTTGCAGATAATCCCTTCTCCAAACCCTCTTGTAGAAAGGATAAAATCCTAGGAATTTTTATCTTGTTCCATGGGAATCCTTTAGATTCACACCAACAGATATATTTTTTCCATATCTTATGGTAAATTTTCCTAGTCACAGGCTTTCTAGCCTGAATCAGAGTATCTATTACAGAATCTGAAAACCCACGCTTTGATAAAATCAAGCGTTCAATCTCCAAGCAGTCAGTTGGAGAGAAACCAGATTCGGATGTTCGAATGGACCTTGAACAAGAAGGTCCTGTCTCAAAGGTAGCTTCCATGGTGGAGCCGATGACATATTCACCAGGTCTGCATACCAAGTCCTGCGTGGCCACGCAGGAGCTATCAAGATCACCGAAGCCCTCTCCTGGTTGATCCTGGCTACCAGCCTGGGAATGAGAGGAAACTGTGGGAAAACATAAGCTAGGTTGAAGGTCCAAGGTGCTACTAGTGCATCTACTAGAGTCGCCTTGGGATCCCTGGATCTGGACCCGTAACAAGGAACCTTGAAGTTCTGACGAGAAGCCATCAGATCCATGTCTGGAATGCCCCATAATTGAGTTATTTGGGCAAAGATTTCCGGGTGGAGTTCCCACTCCCCCGGATGGAATGTCTGACGACTCAGAAAATCCGCTTCCCAATTTTCCACTCCTGGGATGTGGATTGCAGACAAGTGGCAGGAGTGATCCTCCGCCCATTGAATTATCTTGGTCACTTCCTCCATCGCCAGGGAACTCCTTGTTCCCCCCTGATGGTTGATATATGCAACTGTCGTCATGTTGTCTGATTGAAACCTTATGAATTTGGCCTTTGCTAGATGAGGCCAAGCTTTGAGAGCATTGAATATCGCTCTCAGTTCCAGAATGTTTATCGGGAGAAGAGATTCTTCCCGAGACCATAGACCCTGAGCTTTCAGGGGTTCCCAGACCGCGCCCCAGCCCACCAGACTGGCGTCGGTCGTGACAATGACCCACTCTGGTCTGCGGAAGCTCATTCCCTGTGACAGGTTGTCCAGGATTAGCCACCAACGGAGTGAATCTCTGGTCCTTTGATCTACTCGTCGGAGACAAGTCTGTATAATCCCCATTCCACTGTCTGAGCATGCACAGTTGTAATGGTCTTAGATGAATTCGTGCAAAAGGAACTATGTCCATTGCTGCAACCATCAATCCTATTACTTCCATGCACTGCGCTATGGAAGGACGAAGAACAGAATGAAGAACTTGACAAGAGCTTAGAAGTTTTGATTTTCTGACCTCTGTCAGAAAAATCCTCATTTCTAAGGAATCTATTATTGTTCCCAAGAAGGGAACTCTTGTTGACGGGGAAAGAGAACTTTTTTCTATGTTCACTTTCCATCCGTGAGATCTGAGAAAGGCTAGGACGATGTCCATATGAGCCTTTGCTTTTGACAGAGACGACGCTTGAATCAGGATGTCGTCCAAGTACGGTACTACTGCAATGCCCCTTGGTCTTAGAACCGCTAGAAGGGACCCTAGTACCTTTGTGAAAATTCTCGGAGCAGTGGCTAATCCGAATGGAAGTGCCACAAACTGGTAATGCTTGTCCAGAAAAGCGAACCTTAGGAACTGATGATGTTCCTTGTGGATAGGAATATGGAGGTACGCATCCTTTAAATCCACCGTGGTCATAAATTGACCTTCCTGGATGGTAGGAAGGATCGTTCGAATGGTTTCCATTTTGAACGATGGAACCCTGAGAAATTTGTTTAGGATCTTGAGATCTAGAATTGGTCTGAATGTTCCCTCTTTTTTGGGAACTATGAACAGGTTGGAGTAAAACCCCATCCCTTGTTCTCTTATTGGAACTGGATGAATTACTCCCATCTTTAACAGGTCTTCTACACAATGTAAGAATGCCTGTCTTTTTATTTGGTTTGAAGATAATTGAGACCTGTGGAACCTTCCCCTTGGGGGTAGTTCCTTGAATTCCAGGAGATAACCTTGAGAAACTATTTCTAGTGCCCAAGGATCCTGAACATCTCTTGCCCAGGCCTGAGCAAAGAGAGAAAGTCTGCCCCCCACCAGTTCCGGTCCCGGATCGGGGGCCATCCCTTCATGCTGTTTTGGTAGCAGTGGCAGGCTTCTTGGCCTGCTTACCCTTGTTCCAGCCTTGCATCGGTCTCCAGGCTGGTTTGGGTTGAGAAGTATTACCCTCTTGCTTAGAGGATGTAGAAGTAGAGGCTGGTCCGTTTCTGCGAAAGGGACGAAAATTAGGCTTATTTCTAGCCTTAAAAGACCTATCCTGAGGAAGGGCGTGGCCCTTTCCTCCGGTGATGTCTGAAATAATCTCTTTCAAATCAGGACCAAACAGTGTTTTGCCCTTGAAAGGGATGTTAAGCAATTTTGTCTTGGAAGACACATCCGCTGACCAAGACTTTAGCCAGAGCGCTCTGCGCGCCACGATAGCAAACCCTGAATTTTTCGCCGCTAATCTCGCTAATTGCAAAGCGGCATCTAGAATAAAAGAGTTAGCCAATTTAAGTGCATGAACTCTGTCCATAACCTCCTCATACGAAGATTCTTTATTGAGCGACTTTTCTAGTTCTTCGAACCAGAAACACGCTGCCGTAGTGACAGGAACAATGCATGAAATTGGTTGAAGAAGGTAAACTTGCTGAACAAACATTTTTTTAAGCAAACCCTCTAATTTTTTATCCATAGGATCTTTAAAAGCACAACTATCTTCTATGGGAATAGTAGTGCGTTTGTTTAGAGTAGAGACCGCCCCCTCGACCTTAGGAACTGTCTGCCATAAGTCCTTTCTGGGGTCGACTATAGGAAATAATTTCTTAAATATAGGGGGAGGAACAAAAGGTATGCCGGGCCTTTCCCATTCCTTGTTTACTATGTCCGCCACCCGCTTGGGTATAGGAAAAACATCGGGGGGCACCGGAACCTCTAGGAACTTGTCCATCTTACATAATTTCTCTGGAATGACCAAATTGTCACAATCATCCAGAGTAGATAATACCTCCTTAAGCAGTGCGCGGAGATGTTCTAATTTAAATTTAAAAGTTACAACATCAGGTTCAGCTTGTTGAGAAATTTTTCCTGAATCTGAAATTTCTCCCTCAGACAAAACCTCCCTCCTGACCCCTTCAGATTGGTGTGAGGGTATGTCAGAAACGTTATCATCAGCGTCCTCTTGCTCTTCAGTGTTTAAAACAGAGCAATCGCGCTTTCTTTGATAAGTAGGCATTTTAGATAAAATATTTGCAATAGAATTATCCATAACAGCCGTTAATTGTTGCATAGTAATAAGTATTGGCGCACTAGATGTACTAGGGGCCTCTTGTGTGGGCAAAACTGGTGTAGACACAGAAGGGGGTGATGCAGTGCCATGCTTACTCCCCTCATCTGAAGAATCATCTTGGGCACTATTATTATCTGTGGCATCATTGTCCCTACTTTGTTTGGACACCATGTCACAATTATCACATATATTTAAATGGGGAGACACATTGGCTTTCATACATATAGAACATCGTTTATCTGATGGTTCAGACATGTTAAACAGGCTTAAACTTGTCAACAAAGCACAAAAAACGTTTTAAAATAAAACCGTTACTGTCACTTTAAATTTTAAACAGAACACACTTTATTACTGAATATGCGAAAAAGTATGAAGCAATTGTTCAAAATTCACCAAAATTTCACCACAGTGTCTTAAAGCCTTAAAAGTATTGCACACCAAATTTGAAAGCTTTAACCCTTAAAATAACGGAACCGGAGCCGTTTTTACATTTAACCCCTATACAGTCCCAGGAATCTGCTTTGCTGAGACCCAACCAAGCCCAGAGGGGAATACGATACCAAATGACGCCTTCTATAAGCTTTTTCAGTGGATCTTAGCTCCTCACACATGCATCTGCATGCCTTGCCTTCCAAAAACAACTGCGCATTAGTGGCGCGAAAATGAGGCTCTGCCTATGACTAGAGAAGGCCCCCATCTGAAAAAGGTGTCCATACAGTGCCTGCCGTTTTTTAACAACAATCCCCAAGATTATAATAACTATAAAGAGCTATAATCTGTCAAATATGCTTAGCAAAGTAATCGTTTTAGCCCAGAAAAATGTCTACCAGTTTTTTAAGCCCTTATAAAGCCTTTATTCTTTTACTTAATCTAAGAAAATGGCTTACCGGTCCCCATAGGGAAAATGACAGCCTTCCAGCATTACCAAGTCGTGTTAGAAATGTGGCCAGTCATACCTCAGGCAGAAAAGTCTGCCAACTGCTTCCCCCAACTGAAGTTACTTCATCTCAACAGTCCTGTGTGGAAACAGCAATCGATTTTAGTAACGTTTGCTAAAATCATCTTCCTCTTACAAACAGAAATCTTCTTCTCTTTTCTGTTTCAGAGTAAATAGTACATACCAGCACTATTTTAAAATAACAAACACTTGATTGAAGAATAAAAACTACATTTAAACACCAAAAAACTCTTAGCCATCTCCGTGGAGATGTTGCCTGTGCAACGGCAAAGAGAATGACTGGGGTAGGCGGAGCCTAGGAGGGATCATATGACCAGCTTTGCTGGGCTCTTTGCCATTTCCTGTTGGGGAAGAGAATATCCCACAAGTAAGGATGACGCCGTGGACCGGACACACCTATGTTGGAGAAAGGATTTATTTAGTCAAGAACTTTTTTTTTTTCCGTAAAGTTACTAATTTAGATACTTTTTTTTATTTATTATAAGAAACGTATTGGTTAGACACTTGAACATTTTTTTTTTTTTTTAGTATTTTTTCTTTTTAGAAATAGTCTAGTATTGTAACTTATGGAAGAAAATGTACTCTGTAGCTATTTAAAAGATCATTTAATCCACTCTCTCATTCTTTCCCGCCTTGGTTACTGCAACTCTGTCCTCTCTGGTCTCCCCACCTGCCGCCTAGCTCCTTTACAATCCATAATGAATGTCTCTGCCAGAGTCATCTTCCTTACACGTCGCTCTTCATCTGCTGCGCCTCTCTGCCAATCCCTTCACTGGCTTCCTCTTGCCTCTAGGATCAAACACAAAACTCTCACTCTGACATACAAAGCCCTCAACTGCACTTCTCCCCCTACATCTCAGACCTTGTCTCCAGATACTCTCCCTCCCGTCCCCTTTGCTCTGCTCATGACCTCCTACTTTCCTCCTCTCTTGTCACCTCATCACACTCACGTTTACAGGACTTCTCCAGACTGGCTCCCATCTTGTGGAACTCTCTGCCTCGCTCCACAAGACTCTCTTCTAGTTTTAAAAGCTTCAAGTGCTCCCTAAAGACTCTACTGTTCAGGGACGCATACAACCTACGCTAACCTTTCCTAATACCAGTTCCTCTCCTCCCCTGCAATCCCCTGAACCCTCTTAGCATGTAAGCCTAAAAGTCCAGCTGTTTGTAGATCACCTTCTTAAGAGCTGACTACAACAGTGCAACTCTTGGCAGGGCCCTCTACCCTATAATTGTTTTGTTGTACTCCCCCTTTGTTTATAGCGCTGCGGAATCTGTTGGTGCTCCACAAATAACCGATAATAATAATTAAATACAGCAGAACTGCATAATCCAATAAATACACAATAAAAAGACAAGGCAATAGCATTTAGTCTTAGTTTCAAATTATCTGGGGGGGTTTCTGAGAAATTTCAACGCTTGCTTCCATTTCCCTGCCCACTATATCATGTGACAACTATCAACCAACTACGTATACACTGTGAACTCTTGCACATGCTCAGTAGGAGCTGGTTCCTAACAGAGTGCACATATAAAAAGACTGATCATAAATTGATTATGGGAGTAAATTGTAAAGTGTTGTTTTTTTTTTATATATAACATGCTTGATCTGAATCATTCAAATGTAATGTCTCTAAGACATTTTTAGTGGTAGCACAACTGTATCTGTTGTTTTAGGGGCATTGTACTGTAACATTTTCTCTCCATTAATGTTACCAAATTAAATTTTTGCGAGTTGCTCCTTCACCCTTATTTTGTTATTTGCAATAACTCATTGTGCTTGTTAAAACCACAACCTATCCTGAAAATATGAATACAAAGTAATCATTTTTAAGGAGGAGAAGTGGCACGTCACAAAGAGGGGCGGGACTTACGACTGGCACAGACAGGCAGCGTTTGGTTGATTTTGAAAGTGTGGCTTATAAAGCATAAGAACTCACTTATCACCTTTGCCTTGGTCTGTGAGTGACTGTATGCCTTATTGTTTCAATGTGAATGTTAAATATTGTATATTTGTCACCGAAAGAACCACATTTCTAAAAGTAAACACAAGGCGCCTCCGCGATTCACAGTAATAAATAACATTTATTTGATTGAAACGCACCTTTAATATTCCTCCAGCCTTCTAAGTGAATAAAATATTCATCTATGGACCTCTTGTTAAAAGGTTAGACATCGCTAGTTTACATCCCTTTTGTATACTGCTATTAATCATGCTGTTGTTACATTTACAGTAAAATTGATGGATTTAAATGACAACTGAGATACCAAAGAGTAAAAAATGTATTACAGTACTTGATAACCTTATTATTCTACACCGATTTATTTAACATGCATTGCTCCATATAATCTAATATTTTCTCCCTGAAATTATGCTTTGATATTTGTTACTCTGAGAGCTCCATGCTCTTGTCACACACCTAGCCAATCTATAGGTGTCCCACATATGATGGCACAAATGTGCAAATCACTTTAAAGGAACATTTACATAGTAAAACATACTACATGCTCTAATTCATCAGTGCATGTCATTTTAAGACTTTTGACCCTAGACCACTGTGTGTTTAACCACTACAAATGGATTAAACACATAGTAGAAGTATTGCTTGGGACTCACATAGTGCAGCTGTTCCCAAGCAGGAAATGCAGTTGATAAAATTAGCAGCGCTTGTTCCACACGTGAGTCGTACAGCTAGCGCTGCTGATTGGATCAGCAAAGTTTTCCGCTTGAGACCAGCCATGCTTTTTGAGTCCCAAGCAGTGTTTCTACTGTGTTCAACCCCTTCATGCCCAGGGCAAGTAAGTCACATCAGAACTTTGTTCGGATGTAAATGTGATCACGTGATTCATGCAACCTGTTTGATTATCCTTTTCTTCAAAGCAGGAGACTGAATGATGCCAAATAACATAGAACATTCCATGCCGTGCTAAGGGCATTAAAGCCCAGCTCTGTTAGGACGAAATGGAAAGTCCTAAGGGGGATAAGCGGTTAACCCCTTTACAGGGCTTAAACACACAGTAGTCTAGGGTCGATTAGTCTTAATTTTTGGCAACAATAGCTCTTTAGGAGAGGGACCCTGAAAGGCCTATATGGGCCTAATTTCAGTTTTTTCCATTTTCCATCCCTGTGAATCATATGACAGCTATCAGCCAATCACAAAATACATATACATATATATATATATATATTGTCAATTCCTGCACATGCTCGGTAGGAGCTGGTGCTTCAGAAAGTGTGCAAGCAAAAAAATTATACACATTTCTCCAACATAGGTGTGTCCGGTCCACGGCGTCATCCTTACTTGTGGGATATTCTCTTCCCCAACAGGAAATGGCAAAGAGCCCAGCAAAGCTGGTCACATGATCCCTCCTAGGCTCCGCCTACCCCAGTCATTCTCTTTGCCGTTGTACAGGCAACATCTCCACGGAGATGGCTTAGAGTTTTTTAGTGTTTAACTTTCTGAACTACCAGATAGACTGTGTTCTGAATGTGGGGAAGCCAGAATTCCTATTCATTTAAATAAATGTGATTTATGTGATAACGACAATGATGCCCAAGATGATTCCTCAAGTGAGGGGAGTAAGCATGGTACTGCATCATTCCCTCCTTCGTCTACACGAGTCTTGCCCACTCAGGAGGCCCCTAGTACATCTAGCGCGCCAATACTCCTTACTATGCAACAATTAACGGCTGTAATGGATAATTCTGTCAAAAACATTTTAGCCAAAATGAACCCTTGTCAGCGTAAGCGTGGCTGCTCTGTTTTAGTTACTGAAGAGCATGACGACGCTGATATTAATATCTCTGAAGGGCCCCTAACCCAATCTGAGGGGGCCAGGGAGGTTTTGTCTGAGGGAGAAATTACTGATTTAGGGAACATTTCTCAGCAGGCTGAATCTGATGTGATTACATTTAAATTTAAATTGGAACATCTCCGCATTTTGCTTAAGGAGGTATTATCCACTCTGGATGATTGTGAAAATTTAGTCATCCCAGAGAAACTATGTAAAATGGACAAGTTCCTAGAGGTGCCGGGGCTCCCAGAAGCTTTTCCTATACCCAAGCGGGTGGCGGACATTGTTAATAAAGAATGGGAAAGGCCCGGTATTCCTTTCGTCCCTCCCCCCATATTTAAAAAATTGTTTCCTATGGTCGACCCCAGAAAGGACTTATGGCAGTCAGTCCCCAAGGTCGAGGGAGCGGTTTCTACTTTAAACAAACGCACCACTATTCCCATAGAGGATAGTTGTGCTTTCAAAGATCCTATGGATAAAAAATTAGAAGGTTTGCTTAAAAAGATGTTTGTTCAGCAGGGTTACCTTCTACAACCCATTTCATGCATTGTCCCTGTCACTACTGCCGCATATTTCTGGTTTGATGAACTGCTTAAGGTGCTCGATAGTGACTCTCCTCCTTATGAGGAGATTATGGACAGAATCAATGCTCTCAAATTGGCTAATTCTTTCACTCTAGACGCCTCTTTGCAATTGGCTAAGTTAGCGGCTAAGAACTCTGGGTTTGCTATTGTGGCGCGCAGAGCGCTTTGGTTGAAATCTTGGTCGGCTGATGCGTCTTCCAAGAACAAGCTACTAAACATTCCTTTCAAGGGGAAAACGTTGTTTGGTCCTGACTTGAAAGAGATTATCTCTGATATCACTGGGGGTAAGGGCCACGCCCTTCCTCAGGATCGGCCTTTCAAGGCAAAAAATGGACCTAATTTTCGTCCCTTTCGTAAAAACGGACCAGCCCAAGGTGCTACGTCCTCTAAGCAAGAGGGTAATACTTCTCAGGCCAAGCCAGCTTGGAGACCAATGCAAGGCTGGAACAAGGGAAAGCAGGCCAAGAAACCTGCCACTGCTACCAAGACAGCATGAAATATTGGCCCCCGATCCGGGACCGGATCTGGTGGGGGGCAGACTCTCTCTCTTCGCTCAGGCTTGGGCAAGAGATGTTCTGGATCCTTGGGCGCTAGAAATAGTCTCCCAGGGTTATCTTCTGGAATTCAAGGGACTTCCCCCAAGGGGGAGGTTCCACAGGTCGCAGTTGTCTTCAGACCACATAAAAAGACAGGCGTTCTTACATTGTGTAGAAGACCTGTTAAAAATGGGAGTGATTCATCCTGTTCCATTAAGAGAACAAGGGATGGGGTTCTACTCCAATCTGTTCATAGTTCCCAAAAAAGAGGGAACGTTCAGACCAATCCTAGATCTCAAGATCTTAAACAAATTTCTCAAGGTCCCATCGTTCAAGATGGAAACCATTCGAACTATCCTTCCTTCCATCCAGGAAGGTCAATTCATGACCACGGTGGATTTAAAGGATGCGTATCTACATATTCCTATCCACAAGGAACATCATCGGTTCCTAAGGTTTGCATTCCTGGACAAACATTACCAGTTCGTGGCGCTTCCTTTCGGATTAGCCACTGCTCCAAGGATTTTCACAAAGGTACTAGGGTCCCTTCTAGCGGTGCTAAGACCAAGGGGCATTGCAGTAGTACCTTACCTGGACGACATTCTGATTCAAGCGTCGTCCCTTCCTCAAGCAAAGGCTCACACGGACATTGTCCTGGCCTTTCTCAGATCTCACGGCTGGAAAGTGAACGTGGAAAAGAGTTCTCTATCCCCGTCAACAAGGGTTCCCTTCTTGGGAACAATTATAGACTCCTTAGAAATGAGGATCTTTCTAACAGAGGCCAGAAAAACAAAGCTTCTGGACTCTTGTCGGATACTTCATTCCGTTCCTCTTCCTTCCATAGCTCAGTGCATGGAAGTGATCGGGTTGATGGTGGCGGCGATGGACATAGTTCCTTTTGCGCGCATTCATCTAAGACCATTACAACTGTGCATGCTCAGTCAGTGGAATGGGGACTATACAGACTTGTCTCCGAAGATACAAGTAAATCAGAGGACCAGAGACTCACTCCGTTGGTGGCTGTCCCTGGACAATCTGTCTCAAGGGATGATGTTCCACAGACCAGAGTGGGTCATTGTCACGACCGACGCCAGTCTGATAGGCTGGGGCGCGGTCTGGGGATCCCTGAAAGCTCAGGGTCTTTGGTCTCGGGAAGAATCTCTTCTACCGATAAATATTCTGGAACTGAGAGCGATATTCAATGCTCTCCAGGCCTGGCCCCAGCTTGCGAGGACCAGGTTCATACGGTTTCAATCAGACAACATGACGACTGTTGCGTACATCAACCATCAGGGGGGAACAAGGAGTTCCCTAGCGATGGAAGAAGTAACCAAAATTATTCTTTGGGCGGAGTCTCACTCCTGCCACCTGTCTGCTATCCACATTCCAGGAGTGGAAAATTGGGAAGCGGATTTTCTGAGTCGGCAGACATTGCATCCGGGGGAGTCGGAACTCCATCCGGAAATCTTTGCCCAAGTCACTCACCTGTGGGGCATTCCAGACATGGATCTGATGGCCTCTCGTCAGAACTTCAAAGTTCCTTGCTACGGGGCCAGATCCAGGGATCCCAAGGCGGCTCTAGTGGATGCACTAGTAGCACCTTGGACCTTCAAACTAGCTTATGTGTTCCCGCCATTTCCTCTCATCCCCAGGCTGATAGCCAGGATCAAGCAGGAGAGGGCGTCGGTGATCTTGATAGCTCCTGCGTGGCCACGCAGGACTTGGTATGCAGATCTGGTGAATATGTCATCGGCTCCACCTTGGAAGCTACCTTTGAGACGAGACCTTCTTGTTCAGGGTCCGTTCGAACATCCGAATCTGGTTTCACTCCAGCTGACTGCTTGGAGATTGAACGCTTGATTTTATCGAAGCGAGGATTCTCAGATTCTGTTATCGATACTCTTGTTCAGGCCAGAAAGCCTGTGACTAGAAAGATTTACCACAAAATTTGGAAAAAATATATCTGTTGGTGTGAATCTAAAGGATTCCCTTGGGACAAGGTTAAGATTCCTAGGATTCTATCCTTCCTTCAAGAAGGATTGGAAAAAGGATTATCTGCAAGTTCCCTGAAGGGACAGATTTCTGCCTTGTCGGTATTACTTCACAAAAAGCTGGCAGCTGTGCCAGATGTTCAAGCCTTTGTTCAGGCTCTGGTTAGAATCAAGCCTGTTTACAAACCTTTGACTCCTCCTTGGAGTCTCAATTTAGTTCTTTCAGTTCTTCAGGGGGTTCCGTTTGAACCCTTACATTCCGTTGATATTAAGTTATTATCTTGGAAAGTTTTGTTTTTAGTTGCGATTTCTTCTGCTAGAAGAGTCTCAGAATTATCTGCTCTGCAGTGTTCTCCTCCTTATCTGGTGTTCCATGCAGATAAGGTGGTTTTACGTACTAAACCTGGTTTTCTTCCAAAAGTTGTTTCTAACAAAAACATTAACCAGGAGATTATCGTACCTTCTCTGTGTCCAAAACCAGTTTCAAAGAAGGAACGTTTGTTGCACAATTTGGATGTTGTTCGCGCTCTAAAATTCTATTTAGATGCTACAAAGGATTTTAGTCAAACATCTTCCTTGTTTGTTGTTTATTCAGGTAAAAGGAGAGGTCAAAAAGCAACTTCTACCTCTCTCTCTTTTTGGATTAAAAGCATCATCAGATTGGCTTACGAGACTGCCGGACGGCAGCCTCCCGAAAGAATCACAGCTCATTCCACTAGGGCTGTGGCTTCCACATGGGCCTTCAAGAACGAGGCTTCTGTTGATCAGATATGTAGGGCAGCGACTTGGTCTTCACTGCACACTTTTACCAAATTTTACAAGTTTGATACTTTTGCTTCTTCTGAGGCTATTTTTGGGAGAAAGGTTTTGCAAGCCGTGGTGCCTTCCATTTAGGTGACCTGATTTGCTCCCTCCCTTCATCCGTGTCCTAAAGCTTTGGTATTGGTTCCCACAAGTAAGGATGACGCCGTGGACCGGACACACCTATGTTGGAGAAAACAGAATTTATGTTTACCTGATAAATTTCTTTCTCCAACGGTGTGTCCGGTCCACGGCCCGCCCTGGTTTTTTTAATCAGGTCTGATATTTTATTTTCTTTAACTACAGTCACCACGGTACCATATGGTTTCTCCTATGCAAATATTCCTCCTTAACGTCGGTCGAATGACTGGGGTAGGCGGAGCCTAGGAGGGATCATGTGACCAGCTTTGCTGGGCTCTTTGCCATTTCCTGTTGGGGAAGAGAATATCCCACAAGTAAGGATGACGCCGTGGACCGGACACACCGTTGGAGAAAGAAATTTATCAGGTAAACATAAATTCTGTTTTTAAATAATAAATCTGAATTGGAAAGTTGTTTTCAAATTGCATTCTCTATCTGCATCTTAAGAGTTAAATTTTGACTTTAGGGCCCAATTGTTTGTCAGACTGTCCCTGTTAAAATAGCTCTCTTTTTTTTTTTTTAATTTTTAGGTTAAATAACTACAAAAAAGGGGAAGAAAGTGTCTGCGTCTTTTTAAGAGATTTATTATTCATCATCATTATTATCATCTTAGTATAGGGTGAGGATGTCCCTTTTTAAAGGAGGAAACTGCAGTTACTGAGCAGAACCGTAAGGAGCTGATATACAGCAGCTATACAAAATCTGGCTTCATTTCATATCCCTTTAAGTTTGTTTTTGTTTTCTTCATTTTCAAAATCTGGTCACCCTAATTAACACTCGGCATCCCTGCAATGCTCGAGTGCTTTAAGAAACCTTTGCTCTTGCACTATTGAGCCACGCTCTATTTAAAGTGAAGGTAAAGTTCGATTGTTTTGAATGAAATCCTATACATATCAATACAAATAAATGGCACTTTCATTCATTAAAATTTATATTTTTACTTTGATCCTTTGTTATCTCCGTTTTTATTTTGCAGCTCGCTATCTCATAAATCAGCCCGTTACTTTTCTTTTTTTTCTACATGCTGGTCACGTTTTTTCACCAGCCAATTGACTTTCTGGCCGTTAGGCGGCCGTCATTTGACGTCAGCATGGTCTTGGACAATATGCGCATTTGTTAGTTTTTTTTTTATCACACTGACAAGGCGAGCGCGGCCCCGCTTTGCGCATGGTTAATACAAACTGAGTTGTAAAACACACAGGACGAGATTACCGCATGCGCATTGTTGAGCATCAGTGAGTTGATGCGCATGCGCAGTTTGTATACTCGCCGTGCACGAGCCTTGTAGACACGTATAGAGCGGGTGGGACCGCTCTATACATCACAATATCAAAACTCAGGAAATGGCTAATGGGAGGAGTTTCAAACAGAACGGTAGGGAAAAAACAAAGCCCGATATTATATAAATAATTAATATTTTCAAAAAAATAACTTAGCGACTCTGTATTTCATATGCTTAAAAATCCAATACTGCAAAATGAACGCTGTAACTTTACCTTCACTTTAATCTATGGAAAAATAACGTTGATTTAAGAAATTCAATATTAGTAGCATTATTTATTTTATTATTATTTTTATTTGTTAATTTTCAATGGCTGATACAATCCACTTAGATATTATAAGTAGTTATTAGTCTTTTGATAATATATATTTTTAATTCAGAATAATAATATTTCTTACTTTTTATAAAGAAACCTCATAATCGGCATAAACCGGTACTTTTGTATCCCAGAAGAAGGGTGGCTCATCTTATTTTCAAACTTAACATATTCTTTGTAGAATTTCGGCCAGGCAAGCTGCCTTCTTTGCCTAAATTTGGAAAAAAAAGTTCTGACCATTAAATGTGAAAACAATACCCATCTTACTCGCTGTGCGATGTGGATAATCCTTTAATACAAATAAAGCCAGAAACTCATTTCCCTAATTTGGAGAAAAAAAGGAACCTTCAATCACAGGATTTGAAATGCAGATATTTGCTAAAGAGAAAACCAAGGGGGAAAAAAGCTTTTACTGCTCACATTTCTGCAGCATTGTGTGACTGATGTTTGTATGCTCAAGGAAAAGCTGGATTTTAAATACACTTCCTTCATAAGCCAAACACAATGCAATCCTTCCGCTTCACTTATCACTAAAAACTGTTAAATACAGGAAGGAAGCACTAATATCTTTTCATTATTTTTCTTATTTTAGAATGAGGTTTTGGCATGGAATTTTTTTTTTCTCCCAAAATTTCCTAAATTGTTATACCTGAAAATTATTAGGCTGCAAAAAGCTATAAATTAATAGGCGCCTGAGAAAAGCCCTTACAGCTAATATTTCTGCCCAAAAGAAACTTGTTGCCGAGGCTTTGTCTATCCTTTGTTCTAAAGCAGATTTAGGTAAAACTACATAGTAGCTGGCCAAAAATATTGAGGAGCCATCTGAGCAATTATTATGTAGATACATTTTAAAATAAGAACAATAGAAGCCGAGGTATTCTATGAGCTTTGGTTCAAGATGTAACTCTTCCATTTTGCTTTTAATCCAGCTGTGTGCTTGCTAGAAAGTGCCTGACTTTTGATGTGTTGTTTTAATAAAAAAACAAAATGTAAATTTTCTCTATGGGTTTTGCACCCATGCTTGACTGGGGTTAACTGCCTGAGTCCCTGTAAGCTTTTCCACTGTTTGTTAATCCTGTTGAGCACCCAGGGCTGTGAGTTTTGCAGGGTCATGTGCTGCATACCCAGTCCAGTTTGAGAGTGCAGTCCATTTCCATGTTACACACAGTCACACACACACACAGTCACACACACTCATATACACACACACACACACACATATACACACACACATGCAGTCACACACACTCATGCACGCACACTCACACACATATACATACACACACATATATACACACATATACACACATACACACACACACATACAGTCACACACATATATACTCACACACATATACACACACACACTCACACACATATACACACACATATACACACACACACATACAGTCACACACACTCATGCACGCACACTCACACACATATACATATACACACATATACACACATACACATACAGTCACACACATATACACACACACACATATACACACACACTCACACACATATACACACATATACACACACACACATACAGTCACGCACACTCACACACATATACATATACACACATATACACACATACACACACACACACACATACAGTCACACACACTCATATACGCACACTCACACACATATACATACACACACACATATATATATATATATATATGTATGTGTGTGTGTGTGTGTGTGTGTATAAAAAATGTGATCTGTCATTTTTTTAATGTTCTAACCTTTCATTGTGTACATGTGTGTTTAATTTAGCTAACTAGTCCTTCAGAGGATACAACACAATGAAATGTTTATTGTAGATGTAGTGTGTGTGTGTGTATGTACGTACAAGTTATTTATTAGTAAGCAAAACTCTTGTTTGGGAAATAGACAAAACCTTTCATTAAAATGGCATATTAAAGGGACATGACACAGTTAATAAATTCTAGATATAATTATGTATTCTAGACAAGATTACCCTTAGAATAGTGTGTGATCTAGTTTTAGTTGTTAAATACTGAAGAAATAATGAAATGCTTTAGTTTTCAGAAAGTACAGTTAGCCCTCGTTTTGCGCTGGTTCAATTTGTGCCGTTTTTCAATAGTGCCTCTTCCAAGTGACCACTATTTAGGAATTTGTTCTTCAGGCTTCTTAGCTGAAAACAAAAGATTTGCGAGAGAGTATTTGCCACCTGCGTTTACAGTACAACACTGTAGTACTGTGTACAGCACATGTGACTAGTTTGTCATTTGTCATTTGTTTGCTTTCTTAAAGAACCAGTACAGTGTTAAATAATGCAATAATGCATAATGCAATAATGCCTTTTTGATATTAAAGTTGAGGAAGTGTATGTCTTTTTTGTGCATGGTTTTTAAAAAAAAGTCATTTTTATATGCAGCAGAAATAAAATTACTCACTGGCTGATAAACGGAACTCATTACCTGCCTTATTGAGGGATAGTGACATTTCTAGGTTATATCTTGTACAGGATCATAGTTATTTTGTTAACTATAGAGCTAATCTATTCTGCATTAATTGTTTACAAGAAAATAATCTATAGGACACATGATCTTTCAAGGGCAATTGGATGGTGATGAGTGAAGTAGAAACTGCATATCAATTGCTTTCTGGTTCTAAATGTTGTGCTTATTTTGTTTTGTTTCCCACAGCAGAAGAAATAATTTGTCATATAGGGTTACAATACCTATAGAATGACCTTATTTATACATGAGCTAATAATAAAAATACAAAATTATTTTATTGACTGTACTAATTCTACATATGTATTTTTGATATAGAGTGAGTTATAAATATATTTATATGTCTAAAGTAATGCTACAAAATGACTTCATAATTTAATTGAATGAATGTTGCATATCAAAATAACACTGAATATTGCAACACAGCAAAAAATGTTGGACTCTTTAGTGTGGTCCAAAATAACGAGAATAACAAGAGAAACGCTATATTTAGGAAGATAAAATGGAGTTTGGGTGTACCCAATTTAATAAATTACTTTTGAGCTTCACATTTGGCTCGTATTGTGGCTTGGAATATTGCAAACGCCTCAAAAATCTGGGTCCATATAGATAAAACACAAAATTTGAGAGATTTGTGTTGGCTACCCAAACTGACTAGACCAGAACACCGTTTAGTATAATAAATATATTAAATTCACATAAGATGTATGGGATAAACTTCTTACCAACCCTAATGACATTTCCAATGCCATTTCCCCGTTAACTCCATTGATGAATAACAAACTTTTCATACCACAAGGCCTCACTGCTGCTCCTACCTTGATGGAAATTAGTCTCAACCTCCCCATATTTCTTCTGATCAAGAATGGCCAACTCAAAGACCAACTTGGCTTAAATAATGAAATCGGCCCCCTGTTTCATAAGTGGTACCTATATTTTCAGATGAGACACGCTATCACAGCCAGCCCACAAAAACCAGCGATCACGAGACTTCTTACCACATTTGAAAACCCAAATAAGGCCCATATTTTAATCATCTATAAGATACTTAGGGGTCCCTTCACTAAAAGAAAACCATCCTATTTTGTGAAAACCCAAATAACTGACTCTCAATGGAGCTGCATTTTTTGCAATTGTTGCAGTGTATGCTCAATTAAGTAAAGAGACTGATACCCAGGCTACGAAAGAAGCAGCAAATCCAGACTTTTGAACAGTGGATATCAGATGAAGAACAAATTCTCACGTTAGAAAAACTGAACTATAGTCCCATATGGATACAAGACTGGATTTTAGATATAATATTAATTTGGGAACAAAAGACAAACACAATAAATGGATATGTATATTATGTTAATGTAACACCATGTATGACTAACATATCAAGAGTCTGAATGCTTGATCTAACATATACCTGACAAATAGAGTATTGGTTATCTACAATATTTTTAAACTTTAGGCTCTTCTAGACATGAACACTTGAAAAATGTATTTGCACAGATACTGCAATGTGAATTAATCTTCTCTCCTTAAAGTGAAGGTAAACAAACTTACCTTAGTTTTCTTCTGTTATGTGTGATCAGTCCACGGGTCATCATTACTTCTGGGATATAACTCCTCCCCAACAGGAAATGCAAGAGGATTCACCCAGCAGAGCTGTACATAGCTCCTCCCCTCTACGTCAGTCCCAGTCATTCTCTTGCACCCAACGACTAGATAGGATGTGTGAGAGGACTATGGTGATTATACTTAGTTTTTATGACTTCAATCAAAAGTTTGTTATTTTAAAATAGCACCGGAGCGTGTTATTACTTCTCTGGCAGAGTTTGAGGAAGAATCTGTCAGAGTTTTTTACTATGATTTTAACCGGAGTAGTTAAGATCATATTGCTGTTCTCGGCCATCTGAGGGAGGTAAAGGCTTCAGATCAGGGGACAGCGGGCAGATGAATCTGCATTGAGGTATGTAGCAGTTTTTATTTTCTGAATGGAATTGATGAGAAAATCCTGCCATACCGTTAAAATGACATGTATGTATACACTTCAGTATTCTGGGGATGGTATTTCACCGGAACTACTCTGTTAAAGGTCACTAATCCTTTTTAATAACTATTTATCATGTTAAACGTTTTTGCTGGAATGTAGAATCGTTTACATTGCTGAGGTACTGTGTGAATAAATATTTGGGCATTATTTTCCACTTGGCAGTTTTTTTTTTTGCTTTAATTGTGACAGTTTCGTTTCTCTTCACTGCTGTGTGGGAGAGGGAGGGGCCGTTTTTGGCGCTCTTTGCTACGCATCAAAAAATACCAGTCAGTTACTTTTATATTTCCTGCATGATCCGGTTCATCTCTGATAGATCTCAGGGGTCTTCAAACTTCTTTGAAGGGAGGTAAATTCTCTCAGCAGAGCTGTGAGAATTCTTATAGTGACTGTGAATAAAAGCGTTGCTTTGTATTTTTTATGTCAAATTTAATTATTGTTATTTTACTAATGGGAACAAACCTTTACTAAAAGTTTTGTTGTTTTAAAGTTTGATGCTATAACTGTTTTTCAGTTCATTATTTCAACTGTCATTTAATCGTTAGTACCTCTTTGAGGCACAGTACGTTTTTTGCTAAAAAAGATTATAACCAAGTTGTAAGTTTTTTGCTAGTGTGTTAAACATGTCTGACTCAGAGGAAGATATCTGTGTCATTTGTTCCAATGCCAAGGTGGAGCCCAATAGAAATTTATGTACTAACTGTATTGATGCTACTTTAAACAAAAGTCAATCTGTACAATGTGAACAAATTTCACCAAACAGCGAGGGGAGAGTTATGCCGACTAACTCGCCTCACGCGGCAGTACCTGCATCTCCCGCCCGGGAGGTGCGTGATATTTTGGCGCCTAGTACATCTGGGCGGCCATTACAGATAACATTACAAGATATGGCTACTGTTATGACTGAAGTTTTGTCTAAATTACCAGAACTAAGAGGCAAGCGTGATCACTCTGGGGTGAGAACAGAGTGCGCTGACAATGCTAGGGCCATGTCTGATACTGCGTCACAGCTCGCAGAACATGAGGACGGAGAGCTTCATTCTGTGGGTGACGGTTCTGATCCAAACAGATTGGACTCAGATATTTCAAATTTTAAATTTAAATTGGAGAACCTCCGTGTATTACTAGGGGAGGTCTTAGCAGCTCTCAACGATTGTAACACCGTTGCAATACCAGAGAAACTGTGTAGGTTGGATAAATACTTTGCGGTACCGGCGAGTACTGACGTTTTTCCTATACCTAAGAGACTAACTGAAATTGTTACTAAGGAGTGGGATAGACCCGGTGTGCCGTTCTCACCCCCTCCAATATTTAGAAAGATGTTTCCAATAGACGCCACCACTCGGGACTTATGGCAAACGGTCCCCAAGGTGGAGGGAGCAGTTTCTACTTTAGCTAAGCGTACCACTATCCCGGTGGAGGATAGCTGTGCTTTCTCAGATCCAATGGATAAAAAATTAGAGGGTTACCTTAAGAAAATGTTTGTTCAACAAGGTTTTATATTACAACCCCTTGCATGTATCGCGCCGATTACGGCTGCGGCAGCATTTTGGATTGAGTCGCTTGAAGAGAACCTTAGTTCATCTACGCTAGACGACATTACGGACAGGCTTAGAGTCCTTAAACTAGCTAATTCCTTCATTTCGGAGGCCGTAGTACATTTAACCAAACTTACGGCTAAGAACTCAGGATTCGCCATACAGGCACGTAGGGCGCTGTGGCTAAAATCCTGGTCAGCTGATGTTACTTCTAAGTCCAAATTACTTAATATACCTTTCAAGGGGCAGTCTTTATTTGGGCCCGGTTTGAAAGAGATTATCGCTGACATTACAGGAGGTAAGGGCCACGCCCTACCTCAAGACAAAGCCAAAGCTAAGGCTAGACAGTCTAATTTTCGTCCCTTTCGGAACTTCAAAACAGGAGCAGCATCAACCTCCACTGCACCAAAACAGGAAGGAGCTGTTGCTCGTTACAGGCAAGGCTGGAAGCCTAACCAGTCCTGGAACAAGAGCAAGCAGGCCAGGAAACCTGCTGCTGCCCCAAAGACAGCATGAACCGAGAGCCCCCGATCCGGGACCGGATCTAGTGGGGGGCAGACTCTCTCTCTTCGCCCAGGCCTGGGCAAGAGATGTTCAGGATCCCTGGGCACTAGAGATCATATCTCAGGGATACCTTCTAGACTTCAAATTATCTCCCCCAAGAGGGAGATTTCATCTGTCAAGGTTGTCAACAAACCAGATAAAGAAAGAAGCGTTTCTACGCTGCGTACAAGATCTGTTAATAATGGGAGTGATCCATCCGGTTCCGCGGTCGGAACAAGGACAAGGGTTCTACTCAAACCTGTTTGTGGTTCCCAAAAAAGAGGGAACTTTCAGGCCAATCTTAGATTTAAAGATTCTAAACAAATTCCTAAGAGTTCCATCGTTCAAAATGGAAACTATTCGGACAATCTTACCCATGATCCAAGAGGGTCAGTACATGACCACAGTGGATTTAAAGGATGCTTACCTTCACATACCGATCCACAAAGATCATCACCGGTATCTAAGGTTTGCCTTCTTAGACAGGCACTACCAGTTTGTAGCTCTTCCATTCGGATTGGCTACGGCTCCAAGAATCTTCACAAAGGTTCTGGGTGCCCTTCTGGCGGTACTAAGACCGCGAGGGATTTCGGTAGCTCCATACCTAGACGACATTCTAATACAAGCTTCAAGCTTTCAAACTGCCAAGTCTCATACAGAGTTAGTTCTGGCATTTCTAAGGTCGCATGGATGGAAAGTGAACGAAAAGAAGAGTTCTCTTTTTCCTCTCACAAGAGTTCCATTCTTGGGGACTCTTATAGATTCTGTAGAAATGAAGATTTACCTGACAGAGGACAGGTTAACAAAGCTTCAAAATGCATGCCGTGTCCTTCATTCCATTCAACACCCGTCAGTAGCTCAATGCATGGAGGTGATCGGCTTAATGGTAGCGGCAATGGACATAGTACCTTTTGCACGCCTACACCTCAGACCTCTGCAATTATGCATGCTAAGTCAGTGGAATGGGGATTACTCAGATTTGTCCCCTACTCTGAATCTGAATCAAGAGACCAGAAATTCTCTTCTATGGTGGCTTCATCGGCCACACCTGTCCAGGGGGATGCCATTCAGCAGGCCAGACTGGACAATTGTAACAACAGACGCCAGCCTACTAGGTTGGGGCGCTGTCTGGAATTCTCTGAAGGCTCAGGGACTGTGGAATCAGGAGGAGAGTCTCCTTCCAATAAACATTCTGGAATTGAGGGCAGTTCTCAATGCCCTTCTAGCTTGGCCCCAATTAACAACTCGGGGGTTCATCAGGTTTCAGTCGGACAACATCACGACTGTAGCTTACATCAACCATCAGGGAGGGACAAGAAGCTCCCTAGCAATGGTGGAAGTATCAAAGATAATTCGCTGGGCAGAGTCTCACTCTTGCCACCTGTCAGCAATCCACATCTCGGGAGTGGAGAACTGGGAGGCGGATTTCTTGAGTCGCCAGACTTTTCATCCGGGGGAGTGGGAACTTCATCCGGAGGTCTTTGCCCAAATACTTCGACGTTGGGGCAAACCAGAGATAGACCTCATGGCGTCTCGCCAGAACGCCAAACTTCCTCGCTACGGGTCCAGATCCAGGGATCCGGGAGCGGTTCTGATAGATGCTTTGACAGCACCTTGGAACTTCGGGATGGCTTATGTGTTTCCACCCTTTCCGCTGCTTCCTCGATTGATTGCCAAAATCAAGCAGGAGAGAGCATCAGTGATTCTAATAGCGCCTGCATGGCCACGCAGGACTTGGTATGCAGATCTAGTGGACATGTCGTCCTGTCCGCCTTGGTCTCTACCTCTAAGACAGGACCTTCTGATACAGGGTCCATTCAAACATCAAAATCTAACTTCTCTGAAGCTGACTGCTTGGAAATTGAACGTTTGATTTTATCAAAACGTGGTTTTTCTGAGTCGGTTATTGATACCCTGATACAGGCTAGGAAGCCTGTTACCAGAAAGATTTACCATAAAATATGGCGTAAATACCTATACTGGTGCGAATCCAAACATTACTCCTGGAGTAAGGTTAGGATCTCTAGGATATTGTCTTTTCTACAAGAAGGGTTAGAAAAGGGTTTATCAGCTAGTTCATTAAAGGGACAGATTTCAGCTCTGTCCATCTTGTTACACAGGCGTCTGTCAGAAAATCCAGACGTCCAGGCTTTTTGTCAGGCTTTGGCTAGGATCAAGCCTGTGTTTAAAGCTGTTGCTCCGCCATGGAGTTTAAACTTAGTTCTTAACGTTTTACAGGGTGTTCCATTTGAACCCCTTCATTCCATTGATATAAAATTGTTATCTTGGAAAGTTCTGTTTTTAATGGCTATTTCCTCGGCTCGAAGAGTCTCTGAGTTATCAGCCTTACATTGTGATTCTCCTTATCTGATTTTTCACTCAGACAAGGTAGTTCTGCGTACTAAACCTGGGTTCTTACCTAAGGTAGTCACTAACAGGAATATCAATCAAGAGATTGTTGTTCCATCCTTGTGTCCAAATCCTTCTTCAAAGAAGGAACGTCTTCTACACAATCTGGATGTAGTTCGTGCCCTCAAGTTCTACTTGCAGGCAACTAAAGATTTCGCCAAACTTCTTCCCTGTTTGTCGTTTATTCTGGACAGAGGAGAGGTCAAAAAGCTTCTGCTACCTCTCTCTCCTTTTGGCTTCGTAGCATAATACGTTTAGCCTATGAGACTGCTGGACAGCAGCCTCCTGAAAGAATTACAGCTCACTCCACTAGAGCTGTGGCTTCCACTTGGGCCTTTAAGAATGAGGCCTCTGTTGAACAGATTTGCAAGGCTGCAACTTGGTCTTCGCTTCATACTTTTTCCAAATTTTACAAATTTGACACTTTTGCTTCTTCGGAGGCTATTTTTGGGAGAAAGGTTCTTCAGGCAGTGGTTCCTTCTGTATAATGAGCCTGCCTATCCCTCCCGTCATCCGTGTACTTTTGCTTTGGTATTGGTATCCCAGAAGTAATGATGACCCGTGGACTGATCACACATAACAGAAGAAAACATAATTTATGCTTACCTGATAAATTCCTTTCTTCTGTTGTGTGATCAGTCCACGGCCCGCCCTGTTTTAAGGCAGGTAAATATCTTTTAAATTATACTCCAGTCACCACTTCACCCTTGGTTACTCCTTTCTCGTTGATTCTTGGTCGAATGACTGGGACTGACGTAGAGGGGAGGAGCTATGTACAGCTCTGCTGGGTGAATCCTCTTGCATTTCCTGTTGGGGAGGAGTTATATCCCAGAAGTAATGATGACCCGTGGACTGATCACACAACAGAAGAAAGGAATTTATCAGGTAAGCATAAATTATGTTTTTTTCACAGCCAGAGCAGCTTCCGCACCCAGAGATCCTCTCTTCACGCGTCATCAATGACTAATCCAGCTTCCTCTAATCACGGCATGGCCTCAGGCAATGACTACCCTGGCGGGAAAGCCGTGATTGGAGGAAGGTGGATTGGTCATTGATGACATGTTTAGAGAGGATCTCCGGGTGAGGGAAGCTGCTCTGGCTGTGCAAAGAAGAGAGAGAGGTAAGTTTTTAATCAAATGGCTGCTTTGTAAACTTTGATGAATGAAAGTGCCCCTGTTTTTAATAGTATTTTTAATAAACGGGCTTTCATTCATGAAGGTTTACCTTCACTTAAATTCACTTTTTATCCTTTTCCCATCCTTTCTCTAAAAGAAAGCAGAAACGCAGTTGTTATGAATATGCAATTGTATATAACAAGGTCTACTTTGTTAACTCTGTATATTCATAAAATCTGTACATGTTTAATAAAACAGTTAAACAAAAATAAAAAATAAACACTTTGAATCAAAATTTGGATGTTTTTCATAGCTAAACAAATTCACAACAACAGTTATACATGTATATGATTACAAAAGCTATGTCACCTAGAGTGCTACTTTTAGATAACCATAATAATATTGGGATTTATGTAGTACTTTTCCTCTGCAAGGAACACCCCGAAACGTCACTTTAAATAAAATTGTGTTGTACACTTGATAAGACCAGATAGTGCTTCGTTCTTCAGCTCTATCAATTATTCTTAGCACCCTGGCATATGAAGCTGGTTAGTGGGAGTGCACCTATCTATCTACTATATATATAGTGTGTGTATGTGTGTGTGTGTATGTATGTGTATGTGTATATATATATATTTAACCTTTTAAAAATGAGAGCTAAATGAAAAAGGTATGATTAAACCATAAGTTCTTTTATTATTCATATACATGCATCTCCCAGACACAGGTAAATTACCATGGGAAATTGGAACCAATATATCTATAAATATAAGTAGAGCTACGTGCTTATTGAAACCATTTACTTAAACACATAAGTGCAATACTAAACATGTCCCTTTAAGACCTTATAGCATATTTAAATAGACACATATCGTTCATTGCTCATATCGTATTGTTAACCTCAAGGTTAAGCAAGGTTAGTTCATCATCCAAAAAAATAACATATACAAAGTACATTGGGATTGTCCATCCTTTGTGTTTTAACAAATTGTTTTTTACTGCTCTTGAAAAAGACGATTTAGTCGTTGAAACGCGTAGAGCTAAGCTAAAAAAGAGCCTTTTAATATGTTTTAATAAATATTTGTTTGTTATAACAAGTATTTTTGCTGCCTTTCTTGGAAGTATTCTAAAGTTACCAACCACTTTTGAGGAGCCGGATTCCGAATTACTCAGAGTGAGTATACTGCACTTTATATCAATTTAAAGATGCAATCATCTGCAGTGTAATTTCCATTGTCTACAGATAATAAAGCACATTATGGGAAAATCAGGATATAGATCCTTATGAAGAAGCTGAACTCTGAAATTTTCGGAGTGAGTATACTGCACATTATTTTGTTGTTAACTCCTGCAAATCACAAGTCAAGTTTCTTTCTTCAGTGTGCACCATAATATATACGAGATTCAAGACCAGTGCCTCTATATACTTAATCCATATGCTCTTAAGGTCAAGCTGCACCTGCTAACCTTCCTCCTCTTACCGGATCCGTAGAAATAGTTAGCGGTTACTCAGATCATCAGTAGCTTAGATCTCCAAAAAGCTCCGCTCTCATGATAAACAGTCTCCCTGCTTCTCACACATGCTTCCTCGGCTCCTAAATAGGATGATGCTGTGCCACTAGAATAGTATATAAGGTCTCAGCAAACCAAAGCCATGTGCATTTCACCCCTTTGAAATCTTCAAGCGGGGGCCTTATCAGGGCTGTATTGCTAGACACCTGTGTGCCTTACTTTAAACAACTTAAGCCCAACCCTCAGGCATCACTTTTAAAGGGACTTTTAGTAACAATATATTTACACTAGTGATGTTGCGAATAGTTCGGCGGCGAATAGTTCGATCCGCCCCCTATTCGTCATCATTGAGTAAACTTTGACCCTGTACCTCACAGTCAGCAGACACATTACAGCCAATCAGCGGCAGACACTCCCTCTCAGACCCTCCCACCTCCTGGACAGCATCCATTTTAGATTCATTTGGAAGCTGCATTCTTAGTGAGAGGAGGGACAGTGTAGCTGCTGCTGATTTAATAGGGAAATCGATAGCTAGGCTAGTGTATTCAGTGTCCACTACAGTCCTGAAGGACTCATCTGATCTCTGCTGTAAGGACAGCACCCCAAAAAGCCCTTTTTAGGGCTAGAACATCAGTCTGCTTTTTTTCCCCTGTGTAATCTAATTGCAGTTGCCTGCCTGCCAGCGTGTGTCAGGCTCACAGCGTATACTGTGCCCACTTGCCCAGTGCCACCACTCATATCTGGTGTAACAGTAGTGTACATTTAAAAAAAGCAACACTTTTTTTGACTGTGAAATAATAGCAGACAGCTGCCAGTACCCAAGATGGCCGCCAATATGGCAGATCAGGGAGTTTAGGGGCTAAGGGGGGGATGCTACACCACAGCATATGTAAATATGCTAAAAAAAAAAACTATTTTCTCTTGTTAAGTGTATCCAGTCCACGGATCATCCATTACTTATGGAATATATTCTCCTTCCCAACAGGAAGTTGCAAGAGTCCACCCACAGCAAAGCTGCTATATAGCTCCTCCCCTAACTGCCATATTCAGTCATTCTCTTGCAAGCGTCAACATAGATAGGAGGTCGTGAGAGTCTGTGGTGATTTATACTTAGTTTATTCTTCAATCAAAAGTTTGTTATTTTTAAATGGCACCGGAGTGTGCTGTTTTTTCTCAGGCAGTATTTGGAAGAAGAATCTGCCTGCGTTTTTCTATGATCTTAGCAGACGTAACTGAGATCCATTTGCTGTTCTCACACATTCTGAGGAGTGAGGTACTTCAGAGGGGGAATGGCGTGCAGGTTTTCCTGCAGATAAGGTATGTGCAGTAAAATATTTTTCTAGGAATGGAATTGACTAAGAAAATACTGCTGATACCGAAGTAATGTAAGTAAAGCCTTAAATGCAGCGATAGCGACTGGTATCAGGCTTATTAATAGAGATACATACTCTTATAAAAATGTGTTTTAAAACGTTTGCTGGCATGTTTAATAGTTTTTTAACGTACATTGGTGATAACACTGTAATGTTGGTATAGCCTTAAATGCAGTAAAAGCGACTGGTATCAGGCTTATTAATAGAGATACATACTCTTGTAAAAATGTGTTTTAAAACGTTTGCTGGCATGTTTAATCGTTTTTAACATATGTTTGGTGATAAAACTTATTGGGGCCTAAGTTTTTTCCACATGGCTGGCTTAAATTTTGCATAGAAACAGTTAACTGAAGCTTCCCACTGTTGTAATATGAGTGGGAGGGGCCTAATTTAGCGCTTTTTTGCGCAGTTAAAATTACAAAATGAATTATCCAGATTCCCTCAGCAGTCCCATGAATACTACAGGACATTTCTAAAGGGCTAAAAAGACTTCCAAAATCGTTTATAGGGAAGGTAATCCACAGCTCTGCTGTGGCAGTTTTGTTGTGTCTGTTTTTAAAAACGTCTGTCGTTTTTTTTTTTTTTTTATCTATTTTTTGCATTAAGGGGTTAATCATCCATTTGCAAGTGGGTGCAATGCTCTGTTACCTTATTACATGTACTGTAAAAATTTCGTTTGTTTTACTGCCTTTTTTCACTGTTTTTCAAATTTTGACAAAATTTGTTTCTCTTAAAGGCACAGTAACGTTTTATATATTTGCTTGTTAACTTGATTTAAATTGTTTTCCAAGCTTATTAGTCTCATTATTAGTCTGTTCTAACATGTCTGACATAGAGGAAGCTCTGTGTTCATTATGTTTTAAAGCCATGGTGGAACCCCATCTTAGAATGTGTACCAGATGTACTGATTTCATGTTAAACAATAAAGATCATTTTTTGTCTTTAAAAACATTATCACCAGAGGATAGTTATGCCGACTAACTCTCCCCACGTGTCAGACCTTTTGACTCCCGCTTTAGGGACTCGCGCTCAAATGGCGCCAAGTACATTAAGGGCACCCATAGCGTTTATTTTACCAGGGGATTCTGTCGAGGGGAAAGTTATGCCGATTAACTCTCCCCATGTGTCAGACCCTTCGACTCCCGCTTCAGGGACTCACGCTCAAATGGCGCCAAGTACATCAAGGGCGTCCATAGCGTTTATTTTACAAGACATGGCAAAGGTGGTGAATAATACTCTGGCAGCAGTATTAGTCAGACTACCTGAAATTAAAGGAAAACAGATAGCTCTGGGGGTAGATACAGAGCATACAGACGCTTAAGAACCATGTATGATACTACCTCACAATATGCTTAGTCTGTGGGTGATTTTTTTGACTCAGGGAAGATGATTTAACCTGATTCTGATATTTCTACATTTAAAATTTATGCTTGAGAACCTCCACTTGTTGCTCAGGGAGGCTTTGGCTGCTCTGAATGAATGTGTACAATCGCAGGGCCAGAGAAATTGTGTAGACTGGATAAATAATATGCAGTGCCGGTGTGTACTGATGTTTTTCCAATACCTAAAGAGCTTTACTAAAAAATTTTTTTTTTAATAAGGAATGGGATAGACCAGGTGTGCCGTTCTCTTCCCCTCCTATTTTTTAGAAGAATGTTTTCTAATAGTTACCACCACACGGGACTTCTGGCAGACAGTTCCTAAGGTGGAGAGAAGAGTTTCTACTCTAGCTAAGCGTACCACTACCTCTGGCGAGGACAGTTGTGCTTTTTAGATCCAATGGATAAAAAATGTTTATTCAACAGGGTTTTATCCTGCAGCCCCTTGCATACATTGCTTCTGTCACTGCTGCTGCGGCGTTCTGGGTTGAGTCTCTTGATGAGGCTTTACAGTTAGCGACTCCATTGGATGAATATATTTGACAAGCTTATGCTAGCCAATTGCTTGGTTTTCTGATGCCTTTGTTCATTTGACTAGACTAACGGCTAAGAATTCTGTTTTTTACTATACTGGCGCGCAGAGCGCTATGGCTTATATCATGGTCAGCTGTCGTGACTTTAATAAATAAGCTACTTAACTTCCCTTCAAGGGGCAGACCCTATTCGGGCCTGGTGTGAAGGAGATTATTGCTTATATCACTGGAGGAAAAGGTCATGCCCTTCCTCAGGATTGGAATCGAGGGCCAAAAAAGGTCTAATTTTCGTGCCTTTTAAAACTTCAGGGCAGGTGTGGCATCCACTTCCTCTAAGGCAAAACAAGAGGGAATTTTTGCTCAGTCCAAGGCGGTCTGGAGACAATTGGACCTGGAACAAAGATAAGCAGGACAAGGAGCCTGCTGCTGCCTCTAAGGCAGCATGAAGGAACGGACCCCTATCCGGTAACGGATCCTATAGGGGGCAGACTTTCATTCTTCGCCCGGGCGTGGGCAAGAGATGCCCAGTATCCCTAGGCATTGGAATTTATATCCCAGAGATATCTTCTGGATTTCAAAGATTCCCCCCCCCCAAAAAAGGGGAGATTTCGCCTTTCACAATTATCTGCAAACCAGATAAAGAAGGAGGCATTCTTACATTGTGTACGAGATCCATCCAGTTCCAAGAGAGGAACAGGGACAGAGTTTTTACTCAAATCTGTTTGTGGTTCCCAAGGTGAGGGAACCTTCAGACCTATTTTGGATCTAAAGATCTTAAACAAATTCCTCAGAATTCCGTCATTTAAGATGGAAACTATTCGTACCATCTTAACTATGATCCAGGAGAGTCAATAGAGGACTACAATGGATTTGAAGGATGCTTATCCTCACATTGTGATGCATAAAGATCACCTTCGTTTTTCAGGTTTGCCTTTCTAGACAGGCATTACCAGTTTGTAGCTCTTTCCTTTGGGATATCTACAGCCCCAAGAATCTTTATGGAGGTTCTGGGGTCGCTTTGGCGGTCCTTAGGCCGCGGGGCATAGAAGTGGCACACGGACGTAGTACTGGCATTTCTGAGATCACATGGGTGGAAAGTGAACAAGGAAAGAGTTCTCAAGGGTTTCCCTCCTAGGGACTCTGATAGATTCTGTAGAAATGAAAATTTACCTGACGGAGTCCAGGTTGTCAAAGTTTCTAAATTTCTGCCGTGTTTTTCATCCCATCCGCGCCCTTCGGTGGCTCAGTACATGAATGAAATCGGCTTAATAGGTAGCGGCAAGGGACATAGTACCGTTTGCACGTCTACATTTCAGACCGCTGCAACTATGCATGCTCAGTCAGAGGAACGGGGATTACACAGATTTGTCCCCCTGTTGAACCTGGACCAAGAGACCAGAGATTCTCTTCTCTGGTGACTATGTCGGGTCCATCTGTCCAAGGGTATGACCTTCCGCAGGTCAGATGGGACAATTGTTACAATGGATGCCAGCCTTTTAGGTTGGGATGCAGTCTGGAACTCCCTGAAGGCTCAGGGATAGTGGACTTAGGAGGAGACCCTCCTTCTAATAAATATTCTGGGAGTGATATTCCATGCTCTTCAGACTTGGCCTCAGTTAGCAACTCTGAGGTACATCATAATCAGTCGGACAATATACACGACTGTGGCTTACATCAGCCATCAAGGGGGAACAGAAGTTCCCTAGTGATGTTAGAAGTCTTACAATAATTCACTGGACAGAGACTCACTCTTGTCTATCAGCTATCCATATCCCAAGTGTTGAGAACTGGGAGGTGGATTTTCTAAGTCGTCAGACTTTTCTTCCGGGAGAGTGGGATTTCCTTCGGTGGCTCAAGACCAAACAGGAGAGGGCTTTGGTGTTTTTGACGGCGCCTGCGTAGCCACGCAGGACCTGGTATGCAGATCTGGTGGACATGTCATCCTTTCCATCACGGTCTCTGCTTCTGAGACAGGTCCCTCTACCTCAGGGTCCTTTCAACCATCTAAATAAAATCAAGCTGAGATGGACTGCCTGGAGACTGAACGCTTGATGTTATCAAAGCATGGCTTCTCCGAGTCAGTCATTGATACCTTAATACAGACATGAAAGCCTGTCTCTAGGAAAATTGAACATAGATATGGTGTAAATATCTGATTGTTATGAATCCAAGGGTTACTCATGGAGTAAAGCCTGGATTCCCAGGATATTATATTTTCTCCAAGATGTTTTTGAGAAAAGGGTTATCAGCTAATTCCTTAAAAGGGACAGATTTTTACTCTGTCTATTTTTTTGCACCAGCGTCTGGCAGGTATTCTAGACGTTCAGGCATTTGGTCAGGCTTTGGTTAGATCCAAGCCTGTGTTTAAAACTGTTGCTCCACCATGGAGCTTAAACCTGGTTCTTAAGGCTCTTCAAGAAGTTCCGTTTGAACCTTTTTTGTTCCATAGATATCAATCTTTATCTTGGAAAGTTCCTTTTGGGTAGCTATTTCCTCGACTCGTAGAGTCTCCAAGTTATCTGTGTTACAATGTGATTCTCCTTATCTGGTCCTTCGTACGGATAAGGTAGTCCTGCGTACCAACCTGGGTTTTTTCCTAAGGTGGTATCTAACAAGAACATCACTCAAGAGATAGTTGTTCCATGCTTGTATCCTAATCCTTCCTCAAAGAAGGAACGTCTATTACACAATATTGGGCGTGGTTTGTGCTTTAAAGTTTTACTTACAAGATACTACAGTTTTCATCAAACGTTCACCTTGTTTGTTGTCTATTCTGGACAGAGGAGAGGTCAAAAGACTTCAGCAGCCTCTCTGTCTTTTTGGTTAAAAAGCATAATTCATTTAGCTTATGAGACTGCTGGACAGCAGCCTCCTGAAGGGATTGCAGCTCATTCTACTAGAGCTGTGGTTTTCACTTGGGCCTTTTTTAAATGTGGCTTCTGTTGAACAGATTTACAAGACGGAGTCTTGGTCTGCGCTTCATACTTTTTCAAATTTAACAAATTTGATACCTTGCTTCTTCGGAGGCTATTTTTGGGAGAAAGGGTTTTTTACAGGCAGTGGTAACTTCCGTTTAAGTACCTGCCTTGTCCCTCCCATCATCCGTGTACTTTAGCTTTGGTATTGGTATTCCATAAGTAATGGATGATCCGTGGACTGGATACACTTAACAAGAGAAAACATAATTTATGCTTACCTGATAAATTTATTTCTCTTGTAGTGTATCCAGTCCACGGCCCGCCCTGTCACTTTAAGGCAGGTAATTTTTTCATTTGAACTACAGTCACCACTGCACCCTATGGTTTTTCCTTTCTCTGCATGTTTTCGGTCGAATGACTGAATATGGCAGTTAGGGGAGGAGCTATATAGCAGCTTTGCTGTGGGTGGACTCTTGCAACTTCCTGTTGGGAAGGAGAATATATTCCATAAGTAATGGATGATCCGTGGACTGGATACACTACAAGAGAAATAAATTTATCAGGTAAGCATAAATTGTTTTTTTTAAAAAAAAACTTTTATTTTAGTACTGGCAGACTTTCTGCCAGTACTTAAGATGGCAGGGACAGTTGTGGGGTGGGGGAGGGAAGGAAGCTGTTTGGGAGGGATCAGGGGGTCTGATGTGTCAGGTGGGAGGCTGATCTCTACACTAAAGCTAAAATTAACCCTGCAAGCTCCCTACAAGCTACCTAATTAACCCCTTCACTGCTAACCATAATACACGTGTGATGCGCAGCAGCATTTAGCGGCATTCTAATTACCAGAAAGCAACGCCAAAGTCATATATGTCTGCTATTTCTGAACAAAGGGGATCCCAGAGAAGCATTTACAACCATTTGTGCCATAGTTTCACAAGCTGTTTGTAAATGATTTCAGTGAGAAACCTAAAATTGTGAAAAATTTAACGTGTTTTTTTTAATTTGATCGCATTTGGCGGTGAAATGGTGGCATGAAATATACCAAAATGGGCCTAGATCAATACTTTGGGTTGTCTACTACACTACACTTAAGCTAAAATTAACTCTACATGCTCCCTAATTAACCCCTTCACTGCTGGGCATAAAACACGTTTGGTGCGCAGTGGCATTTAGCAGCCTTCTAATAACCAAAAAGCAACGCCAAAGCCATATAAGTCTGCTATTTCTGAACAAAGGGGATCCCAGAGAAGCATTTACAACCATTTATGCCATAATTGCATAAGTTGTTTGTAAATAATTTCTGTGAGAAACCTAAAGTTTGTGAAAAAGTGAACAATTTTTTTTTTTATTTGATCGCATTTGGCGGTGAAATGGTGGCATGAAATATACCAAAATGGGCCTAGATCAATACTTTTGGGATGTCTTCTAAAAAAAAATATATACATGTCAAGGGATATTCAGGTATTCCTGACAGATATCAGGGTTCCAATGTAACTAGCGCTCATTTTGAAAAAAGTGGTTTTGAAATAGCAAAGTGCTTCTTGTATTTATTTCCCTATAACTTGCAAAAAAAGCAAAGAACATGTTAACATTGGGTATTTCTAAACTCAGGACAACATTTAGAAACTATTTAGCATGGTTGTTTTTTGGTGGTTGTAGATGTGTAACAGATTTTTCAGGGCCTGTCAGGGCACAGTGTCAAACCAGTGCAACTCATATCTGGTGTAACAGTAGTGTATATTAAAAAAAATAAAAAATTTTTTGACTGTAATAGATTGAATAGCAGTTAGCTGTCTGCAAGCGTGTGTGTCAGGCCTACAGCGTCTACTCTGCCAACTTCTGCCAGTGCACAGTGCCACTCATATCTGTTGTCACAGTAACTTCCACGCATAGTACCACTAATTGAAAAAAAAATAACAGGCAGAGGCAGGACACCCCGCAGGGGCCGTCGTGGTTGTGGTGCTGTGATTCCCTTTGGGCCTAGAATAATGCCCAGTGTTCAGAGGCCACGTACCCTAAACTCGAAAAGTTCTGAGGACATAGTTGACTGGCTAACACAGGACACCCAATCTTCTATAGCTTCCGCTCGGAACCTTGACGCACCATCCTCTTCCAGCTTAGCTTCGGGCACCTCTCAAGTTACCACTCGCCCGCCTGCCGCCACCACCAACACTAGCACCACAGCCGCTTCACTTGATCTGTCAGAGGAGTTATTTACACATCAGTTGGAAGAAATGAGTGATGCGCAACCATTATTTCCAGAGGATGTAGATAATAGGGATATGTCTCAGTCAGGCAGCATTACATACATGGACGTACGGTGTGATGATGATGATGTTGTACCCGCTGCGGGAGTTTGGTCTGTCACTGTGAAGCGGGCGTAACCCTTACACTACCTTATCGATACAACATCATACCTGATGTTTTAAAGCACGTTATTCCAAACAATTTAGGAATGTTAGGTGATTTATGCCCTTTATGGATTAAAACCAGACTCTGCATCAACTATGTAATTTTCCATGTGAGTTTTGCCATGGATCCCCCTCCGGCACGCCACAGTCCAGGTGTTAGTCCCCTTGAAGCAACTTTTCCATCACTATTGTGGCCAGAAAGAGTCCCTATGGGTTTTAAAATTTGCCTGCCCATTGAAGTCTATGGCAGTTCACCAGTTCGCAAACTTTTGCGGAAGTTTGAGTTCGCCGTTCGCAGAACCCAAATTTTTATGATCGCGACATCACTAATTTGCACATTTAAACATTATGGAGCCTATTTATCAAGCTGTGTATGGCTTGCCAGAAACACAGTTTATGAAGCAGCGCTGCTTCATAACCTGTCCGTCTGCTCTGAGGCGGTGGAAAGACATCGCCGGAAATCAGCCCGAATATGATCGGGTTGATTGACATCCCCTGCTAGCGTCCAATTGGGCGTAAATCAGCAGGGGGCGGCATTGCACCAGCAGTTAACAAGAACTGCTGGTGCAATGATAAATTCAGAGAGCGTATGCTGTCAGCATTTTTCGATGTGCAGCGGACATGATTTGCAATATTGGATCATGTCCACTCGCACATTCTTAAATAGGCCCCTAAGTAGCAATTACTAGCGTAATCCTACTTGGTTCTGAAAGGCATATGTACATACCCCACTTTTCATCATATCAATATATTAATAGTAATTTGACCTTATTACATAGTTATATACAACTAGGTTTTTTGTTTACATTTATTTTAGAAATAGATTTTTTCTGAATCGTTATACAAAACTGGAAAAGTCCATTTTATCATTCAGGGCATCTTGTTCTTAACCTATAAATCCACCTTGCCTCTTTTTGTAACAGAATGTTATCAATATTACCTCCCCTGCCATGGGGATCACCTTTATTAATGGCCACAAACTTTAGGCTCGTTGTTTCACTGTTATGAAAAGAGGCAAAGTGTTTTGCAACATTTGTATCCTTTTTATTTGTTAGATCATCTCCATGTTCCTGTATTCTGTCCTTCAGAAATAAGCCTTTTCGTTTTTCCAACATAGAATCTGGAACAGGAGCAGTGCAGCAAATAAACCACCCCAATAAACCACCCCTGTTGAATCACAATTCATAAAGAATCTTATATCAAAAACTTTTTGTCCATTGCCCTGGAATGTTTTACTCCTTTCCATAAAGGGACAGTACACACATTTACCATAGGGGTGGCTTCCTTTGACTCCTCTGTCTTTTCTAAGTCAATCTCACATTGAGGGGCTTCTCGTGAACCTGCTTCTTACAAGCCTATCTTTTAGACTAGGGGCTTTCCGTGCTGTTAATAGGGGATAGTCTCCCACTATTTTTCCAACCTTTTCATCTAACTGTAATATGTGCCGATTCTTTTTTAATATGCCTCTCAGATCTTCCCATTTATTATTGTATGTAGTGATAACCCTTATTGCATGCTGTTCTTCTTTCACCTTTTTGTTATACAGCAGGTCATCTCTGCTTGTGTTTCTTGCTCTAATCAGAGCTTTATTTACACATTATTTTAAATAACCGCTTGTATGAAACCTGTCTTTCATACTTATTGCATGCTTATCAAATTTTGCAGTAGATGAACAGTTTATCCTAAGTCTTAGGAACTGGCCTACAGGAATGCCTTTTATCAATGCTGGTGGATGTGAACTTGAGGCCTCCAGAATACTATTTGTTGTTGTTTGTTTTCTATAGTTTTCAGTCATAATCACTCCTCCCTCCTTCCTGATTCTTATATCCAAAAATGACAAATCTGTTAGGCTTGTTTCTAAAGTCAAAAAATATTTATTTTGTTATTGTTGAGGTCAGAGACAGACTTCCTTAGAACTTCTTCTGGACCATCCCAGAGTACCAGGAAATTGTCAACATATCTGACCCACAACAAAACATGCTGATCAAAGGGGCTGCTATGTGCCTCATATACATCGTTTCAATGCCTACCTCGTGGGGAATCGAGGAATATAGACTTTCAACATCTAGGGATGCTAGAATGGTACTATCTGAAATTCTTCTTCCATCTAATTTTATTAGCAAATCTGTGGTGTCCTTGATGTAAGAGGGGAGGGTGGACAAAAAGGGGCGTAATATAAAGTCCACATATTGACCTATTCAGAAAAATGTTAAAAATCTATTTCTAAAATAAACAACAAAAAACCTAGTTGTATATAACTGTAATGTATTGAATTATATTGATATGATGAAAAGTGGGGTATGTACATATGCTTTTCAGAACCAAGTGGGATTAGGCTAGTATTTGCTACCTAATGTTTAAATGTAAATATATTGTTAGTAAATGTCCCTTTAAAGGGACAGTCTACCATAGAATTGTTATTGTTTTAAAAGATAGGTAATCCCTTTATTACCCATTCCCCAGTTTTGCATAACCAATACGGTTATATTAATATACTTTTTACCTCTCTGATTACCTTGTATCTAGGAACCTTCTTCCAGCCCCCTGATCACATGACTGTGACTGTTTACTATCTGTTGTCTTAAATTTAGCATTAGTTACCCCAGATGGCCCGCTCCCCCCTCCCCTCTCCCTTTTTTCTAATACGAGCGGCTCTTGCCCGCTGCATCCTTTTTCCCCTCTCTATACTTTAACCTGAGAATGACCAATTTATAAGCTTCCACCCAGTATTTTACCCTCACTAGATTACTTAGGTCCAAGAGTAACCCCTCTGACATTGGGGGGAGCATTTTCATTAGTTTCCATTTGTTTCATCTGGTCTTCGACTTAACATAAAAATTGAAGTCCCCTTTCTTCCGTCCAGTCCAGTCTACCAAACTTTAGAGGAACCTTTCTAGAGGCCTTATTTTCTTTTTCGTTTATTCCCCCTTTGGTGGTCTCCAATACCAATTAGCAGACAGATATAATCTTACATGCAGACCCCGAAGTTGTTAAAACAGCCTTAATATTCACTTAGTTCAATCTCCTTTCATTACAGCTGTATGTTTTGTCATGTAATGCTTTTGTTCTTCTAATGCATACTTTACTTGTGTATTATTCTGGTCTCTGGACGGACCTTGTATGTAATTTTGACTTATGACTTCAATAAAAAATTTGTTTAAAAAAAAATTTAGCATTAGTTTGTGCTAGATCTTAAATAACCCCCTGTGCCTGAACACAGTGTTATCTATATGGCCCACGTGTACTTTCTGTCTCTTTGTGTTGAAAAGAGATTTAAAAAGCATGTGATAAGAGGCAGCCCTCAAAGGCTTAGAAATTAGCATATGAGCCTACCTATGTTTAGTTTAAACTAAGAATACCAAGAGAAAAAAGCAAATTTGATGCTAAAAGTAAATTGGAAAGTCAATTAAAATTAAAAGTCCTATCTGAATAATGAAAGTTTAATTTATACTAGACTATCCCTTTAAGAGAGAGAAAAAATGATGCCTGCTGGTTGGGCTTAAGTTGCTAAAGTAAGGCACACAGGTATCTAGCGATACAGCCCTGATGAGGCCCCAGCTTGATGATTTCAAAGGGGTGAAACGTACATGGCGTTGGTTGACTGAGACCTTATATACTATTCTAATGGCACTTTGAAACACAGCATCATCCTATTTAGGAGCCGAGGAAGCATGTAAGAGAAGCAGGGAGACTGTTTATCATAAGAGCAGAGCTTTTTGGAGATCTAAGCTACTGATGATCTGAGTAACCGCTAACTATTTCTACGGATCCGGTAAGAGGAGGAAGGTTAGCAGGTGCAGCTTGACCTTAAGAGCAGTTGTGTACTGCGGTCACTGGTTGCACTTTGTAAGCCTGCAAGCAAAGTTTGTAACAGCCCAATAGAAACAACATGTCAGTGTGTTAAACAGCTCTGATTAATTAATGATAAAGCATTTAAAGGGACATGAAACCCCAATTTTTTTCCATGATTCAGATAGAGAATACAATTTTAAACAACTTTCCAATTTACGTCTATTATTTAATTTGCTTCCTTCTCTTGTTATACTTTGCTGAAAGTTTTAGCTAGGCAAGCTCAGGAGCAGCAGAGAACCTAGGCTCTAGTTGTTGATTGGTGCCTGCATATATATATATTGATTGTGATTGGCTCACCCATGTGTTCAGTTAGAAACTATAAGTGCATTGCTGCTCCTTCAACAAATGATACCAAGAGAATGAAACAAATTAGATAATAGAAGTTAATTAGAAAGTTGTTAAAAATTGTATTCTATTTTTGAATCATGAAATAAAAAATTGGGGTTTCATGTCCCTTTTAATGGAGCTATGAAATTGTCTCAATACAGTTTGAATATAACTGCTATGTTTTGTTAAACCACACAGGATGGACAATCCCAATATACTTTATATATGCTATTTTTTTGGATGATGAACTAACCTTGCTTAAAAACTGAGGTATGATCAATAGACGATATGTTTCAATATGCTACAAGGTCTTAAAGGGACATGTTTAGTATTGCACTTCTGTGTAAAGTGTTTAAGTAAATGGTTTCAATAAGCACGTGATGTACTTATATGTATAGATATATTGGTTCCAATTTCACATGGGAATTTACCTGTGTCTGGGAGATGCATGTATATGAACAATAAAAGAACTTATGGTTTAATGCTAAGACTGCTGATTTCCCTTACTTTAGGAAAGAGGTTTAATCATACCTCTTTCATTTATCTCTCTCTTTTAAAGGTTAAAAGTTATTTTGAGGGTCTGCACCAATAATCCTTTGAATAAGGTAAATAATTTTAACTATTTGTGGATAGATTATAACACAGGACTAAACCCTCTCCCTGCCCCTACAATTAAATTCAATATATATATATGAGAGAGAGACCCGCACCCCCACACTGAAAGGGGCTGAGAAAGCAGGAAGACCAGACACTTCCCTCTCCCCTGCATATGAAAATATCTGTTAGATAAACAGGAAAAAACAGGATTTTGTAAACATCAAGTGTACATCTGATAACTTGGTTTGGAGTTATCAGCACAATGTTTTTTTTTTAAAAAAATAAGCAAAACTATACATTACAAAAACACTCCCAGATGGGCTATATTTATGGATAATCTACAAAACATTTATGCAAAGAAATATGTAGTGCACAATGACCCTTTAAATTTTTAAATATAAGAATATATTGGTAACATATTAAGGGAATCCAATTATACAGTACATTCCAATCTGAGATCTCTACTACAGGTTCTGTTTATTTAAAAATAAAATAAAAAAATCTGTTAAATGTACTGTTCTCCCATACCGCCAGGAAATAAACTGATTATTCATGCTTTAGTTTAAAATTAGTAACTGAAGTATTTTCTTGTTTGTTGTTGGGTTGGCATTATTTGTTTAAAAAAAAACAGTAAACAGTAACTTGATAATTGTGGGTTGTTGTTTTTTTGTTTTGTTTTTTGGGTGGGGGGGGGGTTTATGACCAAGAAAAAAAAAAAGGGGGGTGTTACTGGAGATTTAAAATAACTATAGTTTTCAATACTGAGTCTCTCACTCTTAATTTAATTCCATAACAAAACTGTGCAAACTCTTAAAAAGACTAGTTAGCAACCCATATTATTGTTAATGGCATAAAAACAAACTTCCAAAAGTGTGATTGTAGTGAACAAGTGTTTATAACTGAAGACACAGGTGACCTAAAAAAAGTAGCAGCAAATAGCTATTAAATGGTGTGTAACTCTCCCAAGTGTATATTTATATGCAACAGTGTCTTTAAATATATCTTAACTCTTCTTAAAGGGACATTAAACACGTTGAGATGGTAATATAAAATGATTAATCATATTTATAAAAAAAATCTGCAATATACTTTTATTATTTATTTTGTCCCCGTTTCCTGTAATTCCATTCTGAAATTGTGAGTTTTTCAGTTCCTGTTAGAAATGGAAGTACACAACACAGTTGTATTCCACACAGCCATTGGCTACATACTCTAGTGACCTATTTATAACTGTTTCTAATTGGCCACAGCAGAGAAGGTAACCTAAGTTACTGTTACAACATGGCAGTTCATGGTAGCAATTAGCGTTTATAAAATTAACCAGAGATCAGATCTCTGGTTAATTTTTTAAATGTCTACCAAATGCCCCCAATGCGAAAGCG
>NC_069503.1:328527587-328532587 GCF_027579735.1 Bombina bombina
GAGAAAGAGAGAGGGGAGATGGAGAGAAAGAGAGAGGGGAGATGGAGAGAAAGAGAGAGGGGAGATGGAGAGAAAGAGAGAGGGGAGATGGAGAGAAAGAGAGAGGGGAGAGGGAGAGAAAGAGAGAGGGGAGAGGGAGAGAAAGAGAGAGGGGAGAGGGAGAGAAAGAGAGAGGGGAGAGGGAGAGAAAGAGAGAGGGGAGAGGGAGAGAAAGAGAGAGGGGAGATGGAGAGAAAGAGAGAGCGCAAAAGAGAGGGGGGAAAGAGAGAACGCAAGGGGTGGGACCACTGTACTGCAAAAAATGGCCTGTGTGAACGGGCTTTAGGACTAGTATGTATATATATATATATATATATATATATATATAATGCTTAAACAAATGGGAAAAATAGTTTCTACTTTTTAATCTTTACATTTTTTATGCAGTTTGACTATCTGCGTCTCTATTTATATCTCTGAACAATGGTTTAACAAGTCTGGTTTGTAATAATGAAGCTTGTTTAATATTCCATGGTCAGTATTCAGTGTAACCTGAGGCTGCTTGAAAACCAGGTGTGACTGTGAGTCATGCTATTAAATAATAGATTGTTTGGTTAGTGGGTGAAGCCGCAGGTAATGAGCCTGATTAAGATCAAATGGATTACAGTGACATGTTCCTGCTAAAGGCTGCAACACTTACATTTAAATGCAGCGAAGTAGACAGCCGTACTTCCAAACATTCCAACCAGTCTTTATTGGCACAGCATAGCATACAAACACACCAACAACGTTTTGGTCTAGCATCCCTTAAAGGGATATGATACACAATATATTTCTTTTGTGATTCAGATAGAGTATGCAGTTTTAAACAACCTTCTAATTTACTTCTATTATCAGATTTTTCTTTGTTCTCTTGGCATCTTTTGTTGAAAAGCAAGGACGTATGCTTAGAAGCCGGACGATTTCTGGAGCATTATATGGCAGCAGTTTTGCAAGCGCACTAGATGGCAGCACTATTTTCTGCCATGTAGTACTACAAATGCCTACCTAGGTATCTCTTCAAAACAGAATATCATGGGAACAAAGCAAATTTTAGTAAAATAAGTAAATTAGAAACTGTTTTTAAATGGCGCTTTCTCTCTTAATCACAAACTCATTTTTTTTGCGTTTCATATCCCTTTAATAATGTTGTTAGAAGGGGCACTAAAGAGATTAAAAGACTGTTGTAGGTATAATAGCTGAAACTTACAAAAGAAAGACATTGCCAGGTTACTGGGGAGCTGTAATAATGACCTCCAAAAGGAACATCAAAGCTACACCTGTTACCAAGCAGTCTACGGCGCCCATCTTTTTCAAAGCTACCAGAGGGGAGAAATCGCCAGAACAACAATCACCTCAGTCAGAAAGAGACGGAGATAATGACACGAACCCCCATGGGGGGGCAGGTCACCATGAACCCCTAACCAGAGCTGACCTAGAACAACTGGTGTCAAAACAAGACATTTCCACAAATTTTTAGAGACTTCTTGAGAAAATTGAAACACTCCAGAACACAGTCACTAATAGTTTGACGGAACTTAAGCAGGAAGTGGGTGAATTAGGCTCTAGAGTGGACTCTCTTGAAGAAAGCGGAGAAGCACTAGTAGAAGGCCTGAATGATATTACAACTCAAACGACAGCTCAGCAGCAAGAACTGGATGATATACACGACAAACTCGAAGATCTCGAGAACCGCAGTCGCCGCTGCAATATACGCCTGAAAGGTGTCCCTGAATCGGTGACCCCAAAAGAACTAAATATGTATCTACTCAATCTATTCCAAGGTATTACAGGGGTTGGAGATGAGGAGAAATTCCAAATAGAAAGGGCACACAGGGCACTCAGGCCGAAACCTAAAGGTGACGACCCGCCTAGGGATATTATAATTCGGATGCTCAGATTCCAAGAAAAAGAGGAAATAATGGCGGCGGCACGCAGAAACCCGACATATAAGCATCAGGGCAATGTAGTCCAGTTCTATCAGGGCTTATGTCTTAGGACACTACAGAGAAGAGGAGCACTTCGCCCATTCACAGCCCTGCTGAGGAAAAATCAAGTCCCATATAGATGGGGATTCCCATTTGCTTTGCACATCTCTTGGGAAACCGAATCCTATCAATTAAAGGACCAAGCAGAGATCCCAGAGACTTGCAGAAGGATGAAACTGGATCCGCCATCCTTTCAACAGCAAAGACCCTCCGCAGGGGGTGAAGAGGGTAACAGAATACCAGCTCAAAGGAAGTGGACACGTGTCCCCGAAAAGAAAAGGAAGACATAAGGAGACAGAAACCCGCTTTTCTATTTTCTGTTTCATTATTACAGTGTTCAGGATGCATGAAGCTCTAGGGTGCTCTGCTTTTAGGCATGGCCGTGCGGAACTTGCTCGACCACGATGAGAAGGACATGCTGGGGCAAGAGCGCCGGACAGATGAGTATTCACAGCTGTTAATGTTATGTTTTTCTTGCAGGTTGTATTAATTGTTTATGTTGGACTGAGGACTATGTTTCTGAAGGAGAATGTTAATTACTGTTGAACTAAGTTGTGGTACTGAAAGAGACTATAACCTTCATATCACTAGAAGGCCACACCTAATAAGGTTGCGGAACTGGCTATGTTGCAATGTACGCCATTAAGATTCAATATAGAAGAGAAATATTTGGCTGCTTTTTAAGTCTATCTTAATGTATTACTTGATTGAGATGGGCTTATTTAATGTTTTTATAAAATGTTATTGTTGGTTTTTGTTTTTATTCTTCCAGGCTGGGTCTCCTAGAGGTAAATATGATGTTCAAACTGAGGGTCTAGGGATTATAGGGGATGAGAAAGGACAGGGAGGAGAAGGTATTGTAAAATGACACCAAACAACACAATTATACTTAATCACAAGGTTAGGGGGTTGAACACGGACACTAAGAGGAGAACTGCTTTAGCCCAATATCTTAGAGTGAAGGCCAAAATCATATTCTTACAAGAGACCCATTTTGTGAAGTCATCTATCCCTAAGTTTTGGTCGCACCATTTTCCCCATCATTTCCATTCAACCTCTGACTCGAAAAAAAGAGGGGTCACGATATTGATACATAGATCTCTTGACCTGGTAACTGATAGGGTAATTACAGATAAAGACGGATGTTATGTTATAGTGCAGGGGACAATTCAGGGTTCAAATGTGACGCTGTGTAACGTTTATGCCCCTAACGAGACTCAAAATGCTTTTTTCACCAAAATATCTTCCCTACTTACACAGTGGTCACAGACTAGAGTGATCCTTGCCGGGGACTTTAACGTTACAATGACCTCTAAGGAAGGAACAGAAAAATCCAGACTCACAAGCAAACAACACAGACACAACAGCATTGTTAAATCCATTAAAAACGCACTTGATGAGCACAGTCTGGTGGACACTTGGGAGGCAGTAGGCAGACAAGATCATGACTACACTTATTATTCCCCAGCACATAAACTTTACACCACTCTGGACTACATATATGTTAGCCAAATTTTATCGCCTTCGTTAGTGAGGGTGGGCACTCAGGCTTGTGTCTGGTCGGACCATTCCCTGGTCTATGCAGAACTGACGAATCTCATTGACTTCACTAGACAGCGCTCATGGACATATAATCCGGTACTGTTAAGGGACCCAGAGATTTATAGGAAGGCACAGAGGGCACTCAGGGAGTTTTGGGACGTGAATACTGGTTCGGTCAATAACCCACTAGTGATTTGGGAGGCGCATAAGCCATATATTAGAGGTCTGTTTATAAAAGAAAAGTCAATTAAAACTAAAGCGACAGCAAAATTAGTTGATACTCTACAGAGAGAAGTTGAACAATTAGAGAAGAATCACCAGTGCAATACATCTACCCACAATTACACACTACTAGTGACAAAGAGGAGGGAGTTGGCAAAGATTTTAAATGATGCTTCTGTTAGGGCGGCCCTGCGGCTGAGGGCTCACTATTTTGTTTATGCCAACAAACCCGACAGATATCTGGCATATAAACTGAGAGAAAGGAATAAATTCTTCTCCATACCTAAGCTCTATACAGATGGGGGGGATCTCACTACACATCCACAAAAAATAGCGGATAGCTTTGCAAAGTACTATGAGAAATTGTACGATGGGAATAAATTAGGGTTAGGTGATATAGCCGCCAAGACGAGAAACTTTTTAGAAAAAGCGAAACTGCCAAAAGTCACGGAGGATGACTTAGAGAGTCTCAACAAGAAAATAAATAGTTCAGAGGTATTAAAGGTAATCATGGATTTAAAATCTGGAAAGGCTGCAGGTCCTGACGGACTGACAGGGAAGTATTATAAACTTTTCAAGAAAAAGCTGGTACCCCATTTGGTCAACTTTTGTAATGGTATAATGGACGGATGGGAGATACCTAGGGAGACACTTAAGGCAAAGATAATAGTGATTCCAAAAGGGGGGAAAAATAACAAGTTTTGTCAGAATTACAGGCCGATTTCCCTGTTAAATCACGATATCAAAATCTTTGCCAAAATAATGGCAAATAGATTAAAGTTGATTTTGCCCACATTGATCCACCAAGATCAGGTGGGTTTCATACAAGATAGGGAAGCCCCGGACAACGTTAGAAGAGCTATCACCCTGATAGACTACGTGAGGGCAGTTGGGACTCCAGCTCTATTCCTGTCACTAGACGCAGAAAAAGCATTTGACAGGGTAGACTGGAGTTTCATGTTTACAGTACTCGCGAACATGGGGTTCAAGGGGACCTTTGTACAAGCACTTAAGGGCATTTATTCTGGCCCAACAGCTGTAGTAGGGGCGGCGGGCCACATATCCAGACAAATAACAATCTTAAATGGGACTCGGCAGGGATGCCCACTGTCGCCACTGATATTCGCCCTATGCATAGAGCCACTGGCCTCTTATATCAGGAACGAGACAGACATCTCGGGAGTACGGGTGGCAGAATCAGAATATAAATTAATGTTGTTTGCGGATGAC
>NC_069503.1:328537587-328550087 GCF_027579735.1 Bombina bombina
AGAATAATTAAAAATAAAAGTATAAAAAAGACCTGGGTCAAAGAACTCCTTGTGACTTTACAACTGTCGGCGTTGCATTGGACGGAAGGAGTCAGAAAGAGGCTTTAACAGTAGTACATTGGAATTGGCAAACTAAGGAGGCAAGGTGAGCAGAAAAAAAGGATCCTGCTTACCTGATTTGGTATAAATGCAATGCCTGTATTTGCTTAAAAATATTTAACCCATAAAAAGGAGACTGGAGGTATAATTTTAACCACTAAAAAGAAAAAATATTTGAGACTATGCACATAAACAAAGATTATTAAACAGTTTATCATCATCAAAAAAGGTGGACTTCTTGTTGCCAAAATATTTTATCAAAAATAACTCAAATCTGTCGACGCGTTTGGCCTTAGTCTCCTGACCTTTATCAAGACTGAGTCTTGATAAAGGCCAGGAGACTAATGCCGAAACACGTCGACAGATTTGAGTAAGCACATTACCTATATATGAACATAATAGTTTATGTATTTTACAGTATTGTTTGCTTCTTTTTTCACAGGTTATATATATCTATTTTTATCTCTATGTGTTTTTATGAACTTTCTTTTCAACTGATTTCAGCACTTTCTCACGTCACCATAGAGGAAACTTTGGATATATGATTATCACAACCTTTTGTTTTTTTGGGATATTTTTGAGATATTTTTGATAGATTTGTGATATTTTGACATTTTTTGGGTTTACAATTTTTTGTTTCACACTTTTTGGTTCATATTTTTCACGAGTACATTATTTTTACAACATTTTTTCAACATTTTCTTCCAACATTTTTTCAACACGTTTGCCACATCCCACAGTTCTTTTCTTTTTTCACTACTGACTCTGGATATTAACTCAGCATCAACTGGATGGACACTATTTGATCTGTATTGAATTTGAACTAAGTCTGGACATCTTTGGTCCTCAGGCCAATCTCATTTATTCACTGTAGCCCTACAGTGTTGTTCTTTGTTTTTATGCACTGTTACCATTTTTATATTCATTTTGTATACATTTTATGTTTGTTACATGGATCCATGCTATTGATTATATGTATTTTGCCATTTTGATTTGTTAATGTATTAAAATAGATACCTTTTATCATATCCTATTTTATCTTACCCTATTTTATCATATCTTATTTAGCCGAATCTAATTGGTTTTAAATAAAACGTCTAGTACTCTTTTACCTATACCTCAGCCTGTATTGGCGCTCCCCTCTATTACTTGTCTACTTGATTTTACATCAGGATAAGGCTGTTTTGCGGACTTCGTTTAAATTCCTTCCTAAGGTTGAGTATTCTAACAACATTAGTTGGGAAATTGTTGTTCCTTCCTTGTGTCCTAATCCTAAGAATACTCTTGAAAGATCTTTACATTCTTTGGATTTTGTAAGAACTTTGAAATATTATGTTGAAGCTACTAAAGATTTCAGGAAGACTTCTAGTCTATTTGTTATATTTTTCTGGTCCTATGAAAGGTCAGAAAGCCTCTGCCATTTCTTTGGCATCTTGGTTAAAGCTTTTGATTCACAAGGCTTATTTGGAGGTGGGGCAATCTACGCATCAGGGAATTACAGCTCATTCTACTAGATCAGTCTCCACTTCTTGGGCTTTTAACAATGAAGCTTTGGTTGATCAGATTTGAAAAGCAGCAACTTGGTCTTCTTTGCATACATTTACTAAATTTTACCATTTTGATGTATTTGCTTCTTCTGAAGCCGTCTTTGGTAGGAAAGTTCTTCAGGCAGCTGTCTGTTTGATTCTTCTGCTTATGATTTTAGTTTTGTTCCTGTAATTTATGTGAAATTTATGAGAGACTTATTTTTTTGTGTGGATTAAATTTTTTAAGCGGAAATAGCTGTTTTTATTTTATTCCTCCCTTTCTAGTGACTCTTCTGTGGTCTTCCACATCTTGGGTATTTCTATACCATACGTCATTAGCTCATGGACTCTTTCCAATTACATGAAAGAAAACATAATTTATGTAAGAACTTACCTGATAAATGCATTTCTTTCATATTGGCAAGAGTCCATGAGGCCCACCCTTTATATGGTGGTTATGATTTTTGTATAAAAGCACAATTATATTTCCAGTTCCCCTTTTTTGTTTGCTTTTTTACTCATTTTATCACCCCACTTCTTGGTTATTCGTTAAGCTGAATTGTGGGTGTGGTGAGGGGTGTATTTATAGGCATTTTGAGGTTTGGGAAACTTTGCCCCTCCTGGTAGGATTGTATATCCCATACGTCACTAGCTCATGGACTCTTGCCAATATGAAAGAAATGAATTTATCAGGTAAGTTAATACATAAATTATGTTTTATGTTTTATCTCCCTTGCCACTCACCCCAGTTCATTTTCTACGCCATGGAGAGACGGAAAAGGATGTTCAGCAAAAATATAGATATTTGAAAAACACTATCTAGAACAGTGATGGACAACTTTCTAACACATGGGAGACTCCAATCATTGTTTTAGAAGCCTTAAAGGGACATGAAACCCAATAAATTTCTGTCATGATTCAGATAGAGAATACAATTTGAAACAACTTTCCAATTTACTTATATTATTTAATTTCCTTCCTTCTCTTGTTGTCCATTGCTGAAAGGTTTATCTAGGCAAGCTCAGGAGCAGCAGATAACATAGGTTCTAGCTGCTGATTGGTGGCTGAATATATATATACCGTTTGTCATTGGCTCACCCATTTGTTGAGTTTAAAACCAGTAGTGCATTGCTGCTCCTTCAACAAATGATACCAAGAGAATGAAACAAATTAGATAATAGAAGTAAATTAGAAAGTTGTTTAAAATTGTATTCTCTATCCGAATCCTGAAAGAAAAATTTGGGGTTTCATGTCCCTTTAAGGGCTTCCTATAAATTTATAGTTATAAAATGGGACATGAAAGTCAGATTTGGGTAGAGCATACAATTTTAAGAAACTTTACAATTTATTTGTTTATCTTCTTTCTCTTTTTATCTTTCTTGTTGAAAAGACAGTTCCATAGCAGCAGTGTACTGCTAGGACCTAGCTGAGTGCACATAAGAAACTTCCAGCTGCTATGCATCAAATGTTACCTTATTATTCTTACATAGGGTCCAACACAAGCAACATGCCTTTAGAGCATGCCCTTATTCATGCTTGAAGTATGAATAAGGGGCGTGTTCTAAGCCAAAGATGTTGCTTGTTTGGACCCTATGTAAGAATAATAATGGTCCGGTTCAATATGTAGCAGCTTGAAGTTTCTTATGTACATTTAACCGTTGGCCTAAGTAATCGTCTTCCAAGTGCTGCTGCTCCTTTGTGCTCTCTTCAAGGTTGATTTCTACATTATTGTGGAACCTAGCTAAGCACAATTGGTGAGCCAATGACATGAGTCATACGTGCCTAGTTTTACCAAGAGAGGTAAATTTGATAAACAGAAAATTGAAATGTCTCTTAAAATAGTATGCTCTATCTGAATGATGAAAGTTTACATTTGACATTCATGTCCCTTTAAACAAACAAATAATATATTTCCTAAAAATGTCCATAGTCACAGGGCTAGATTTCAGTATGGTTGCAAGGTACTCTCTATCTACTCTTCTCTTTTCCACAGGGTACTTTTAGAGTTGTGGTAACCTGCAAAATAGAACCTACAACATAGAACCTGTAACATAGAAGTTGATTATATTTTTTGGGAGGAGCACGTTTGCACCAATTTATGCTATAAAACTCTGTTTCATGATTTTCTTTTTTTGTGTGTTTAATTTTAGAATCAACTTTTGGAAGTAGGGTGGAACCACACAGAAACTGCCCAAGAAGACATAGAGAAAAATCTGAACTGCTGCGGATTTCAAACTTTTAATAAAAATATCTCCTGTACTGCTGTAAGTATAAATATACAGTTTTAGAATAACGAAAAACAGCTTCGAACCCATGAAAATCTTGTTTTAAATAACTAAGATTTGATGTACATACAAAACCATATGATAAATATTACCTTTTCTTTATACTGTGCAAGATATTTATTCCAAGAACACTATATTATTTAATCATCAACAAAGATAATCTTAGACTCTTTATAGATATGGCACAAGAGGTTAATATTAGTATTCATGCATGAATATTACTAAATTAAAGGTCCATTATAGTGAAAAAAATTACATGCTCTTGTTCGTAAAAGTGATCTTAGTGGGGGATAGCTTCATAAGAGCTGTTACTAATGAAAATGTCAAAATTGAATATTATGCAAATTGTAGCACTAATTTGTGGTGTACCTCATAGAATGTGAATTGTGTCATGACCAGTATGTAGGTCAAACTTCATGATGTCTGAGGTCAAGGATAGGAGAGCATAGAAGAGATGTGAAAAAATATAACAAGGATTCTAGTGTAGCTAGGCACTTTAATGGTATTCACTTCACAAATGAGTCTAAATTCATGGTTTAGGTAATAGATCTTGCGAAACTACCATTAAGGGGTGGAAACAGAAACACAATTCTAACCAAAAAAGAACTATACGGGATTCTGAAGAAGAAAAAAAAAAAAGTATCGTTGGGACTCAATAAAGAATGGGATATTCGCTATTTTGTGGATTAATATGCTTTTATTCCTATAGTGAGTAACTTGTACGAAGTATACTACTTTTTTATGACTGAAAGCATAATACTCATATGTATGACATGGTGTTATGAATACATCTACTAAGTGAGTGAACGTGTATTTGCAAATAACTGTATGTTTACTTGAATATGATCATTAATACCATTATTATAATTTTGATTCATCAATTATATTGTAAGCATAAGAGTTTATACAGTCATTATCTCCTTTTATATGATGGATGTTAGCTGTTAATATCAGTTCCTGACATATTAGATTGCCTCTTAAAATCAAACTAGAATTAAAGAAGATTCAATGATAGCATAGAAATAGCATATTATTTGGTGACAACAATTGTTCTTTAAAGTGACATTAAACCCAAAAATATTACTTTCATGATTCAGATATAGAATGCAATTTTTAAAAAGTCCAATTTACTTCTATTATCAAATTTATTTTATTCTTTGTTGAAGAGATACCTAGGTAGGTAGCGTGCACATGCCTGAAGCCCTACATGACAGGAAATAGTGCTGCCATCTAGTGTTCCTGCTAATGTATAACATTGTTGCAAAACTGCTACTGTATAATGCTGTAGACACGTACACACTCTTGTGCTTACATTTCTGCTTTTCAAATAAGGATAACAAGAAAATGAAGAAAATATGACAATAGAAGTAAATTAGAAAGTTGTTCAAAATTTGGCGTTCTGTCAAAATCATGAAAGAAAAAAATTGGGTTTTATGTCCCTTTAAGCGTTTAATGGCTATTATTGTGCTTAGCATTAAGCCCATTATAAAATGTTTGAGGCAAAGTCATTTTGTGTGTGTGTGTATATATTATATATATGTACATTAAAGGGACATGAAACACAAATATTTTCTTTCATGATTCAGGTAGAGAATACAATTTTAAACAACTTTCAATTTACTTCTATTATTTAATTTGCTTCCTTCTCTTGTTATCCTTTGCTAAAAGGTTTATCTAGGAAAGCTCATGAGCTGCAAAGAACCTAGGGTGTAGCTGCTGATTGGTGGCTGTATATATACTGTATATATACAGATTGTCATTGGCTCACCCATGTGTTCTGTTAGAAATCAGTAGTGCACAGCTGCTCCTTCAACAAATGATACCAAGAGAATGAAACAAATTAGATAATAGAAGTAAATTAGAAAGTTGCTTAAAATTGTATTCCCTATCTTATTCAGGAAAAAAAAAATATTTTTGGGTTTTATGTCCCTTTAAGTTGATATTGTTACATATTACATTTTAACCATTACTCTCTAATCATGGTAGTCGTTTCCATGGTAACCCTTGTGAGGTTGGTGATTGGACGCGGCTAACGTATAAGGCAGAGTAATGTCAGTATGAGAGTAATTATCCTATGACTAAGTGCCGCATGGCACAAAACGCATAAGTACTCCTCCTCCATCCATGTTCTGAGTGTTGGTTTTAGATGTGCCAATAAAGACTTGTTTTATTTTCATCCTGATCCATGAAGTGCTGCAATTTTCATTTACTTGCTGATGTTGATTAGAGCCTGTTTTTTTTTATCAATAACAACCTTGCAAATCTTTTTTTTTTTAACCATCACAAAGGGGTTAACACATAGTTAAAAAGTACTGCTTGGGAACCGCAGAAAACTTCTGGCAGCAAACAAAATCAAGGTCGCTAGTGTTAAAAAGTTATTTTTAATGAATGAGAGTGTAATATTTTTCCATATATCATATGTTACAGCACTTATGTTTCCTTACTTTCAAATTACACTTAGCTTTTACAATAATCATAGTTTTAACTGGTTAAAGGGACGTTATACTGTAAAATGTTCTCTCTATTAATATGTCCTTAATTATCCATTTTACCTGCTGGAATAACATAGTAGATGATGTTGAAAAAAAGACAGAAGTCCATCAAGTTTAACCTATACAAATCTTAATATACTTACAATAAACCTTTAATTAATCACATTTAAAAAGGTGACCCATTTAACACAAGTAACCATATCCCTGAATTCTGTTTCTAGACAGAAATGTATCTAAACCATTTTAAATGTATCTAAGGTATTGGCATTTACTATTGAGTTCCACTATTTGATTGCTCAGGAGATTAAATCTTTCCTCTAGGCTTAAATTGTGAGCTCTTGTCACAAACTATTTTCTTTGAATAAACCTAGCTTCTGCCATCTATGTATATGGGCCTTGAACATATTTATATAAAGTAATCATGTCACCTCTCAAGTGCTTTTATTGCTAGAGAAAACAGACCCAGTTTGGCTAACCTCTTGTCATAGTTATCCTTCCCCTTATTAGTTTTTTTTACCCTTCTTTGATCTTTTTCTAAGTCTGCAATGTCTTTTTTTGAGATTGGTCCCCAGATCTGCACTCCATACTCAAGGTGAGGTCTTACTAGGGATTTATATAGTGACAGAATTATGCTTTCCTCCCTTGAATCAATGCCTCTTTTAATATATGCTAGTATTTATGTATCCTTAGAAGCCACTGCCCTGCATTGTGCACCTATTTTTAGCTTGTTATCTATTACTACTCCCAAATCCCTTTCCCTATTTAAATAATAGGTTACATGCTTATTTTTACTTGGCAGTAGCAGCAAAAGTGGGAGGGGGTTGGAAAGACAGTTACTAAAATGTTAGATACTAAAAGAGTGCTGCTGCAACTACCTTTTTTTGTATATACAAAGAGATAAGATAAGTATTTGTATAGATAAGATAAGGATGTCGCCTCTTTCTACAAGCTCAACCCCTAAATGGGTTGTGTTTTCAGTTGGAAAAAAAGTATTTCAGTTGCAAAAATACTAAGTACACTATCCCTTTTAATAATTGGTGTTTGTTAACTTTATAGACTTTTAATAAGATACAAAATTGATCACTCATTTAAAAGGAAAGCTATTCAGGGAATCTGCAATACTACTCTCTGGGCCAGACTCTCCTAGTAGTCTTCATGTTATGAAAACTACTAGGAGAGTCTGCATAATATGGAGTAAAAGGGGAAAAAACCCACTCCAAATAACAGAAATCGGGCTAAACATTTTATGGAGAATTTACAGTCTAGTATTGTTAAAAAAGATTGACAAGTTCAAGTTATAAACAAGTAGTCAGATATTGGATTTACTCAAATAATTGAAAGCTTCCCTAATTTGCTGCCCTTGAGCTTTCCTAGATAAACCTTTCAGCAAAGAATAACGAGAGAAGGAAACAAATTAAAGAATAGAAGTAAATTAGAACATACAATTTTAAACAACTTTCTATCTAAATCATGAAAGAAAATGTTTGGGTTTCATGTCCCTGAAAGGGGTACATTTCAGTTTTGAATAGAAGCAATTTTACATTAGACATGTATTAGCAAACCTGCTTCTAGTAAAAACTATAGCTGTTTCAAGAATGTACTTAAACTAACTAATTTAGCTATAACTAATTTACTTCTATTGTCAATTTTGTTCTTCATTCTCTTGGTATCTTTTGCTGAAAAGCATGGACATAAACTTAGTAGCTGGCCCATTTCAGGAGCACTATATTGCAGCAGTTTTGCACGAATGTTATCCATTTGCAAGAGCATTAGATGGCAGCACAATTTCCTGCTATTCAGTGCTGTAGATGCCTACCTAGGTATCCCTTTAACACAGAATGGCATGGGAACTAAGACAATTTGATAATAGTAGTAAATTGGAAACTTGTTTTATAATGATATGCTGTGTCTGAAAATGTTTGAGTTTCATATTCCTTTAAAGTATCCTCTGTCCACCAGCATTTTAAACACAGCACTTTTGAAGAGAGCCTAAGGTGCTTGTATCATCTGGTAATGAGTCAATTGCTGACATGAAACAAACCCCACTGGCTCTCTGAGCAGCTGCAGTAGTTAAAGGACCCGTTAACACTGCTGGTTTTCGACATAGCTTTGTAGAATAAATTCTAATTAACATTTTGATACTAACATTTTTAAAATCGCTGCATATTTTGGTAGATCAAGAGTTTTGTCATTTCTAAAGTTTTCCTCATCCTCCGTCGTCATGTGGTTGCTAAAAGCCAAAGAAAACTGCATATGCGTATATGCAGTTTTCCTGGTCATGCACATTAAGTGCCTGTGATGTCACCAGCAAGCCTGAACAGCACTTTGTGTGTAAATTTGTGCACATAAAAGGAGCGTGCACAGCTTCTCAGAGCAGAACAGCGCCTATTTGTTCTAATGTATTTACACCTGTGAAGCACCAAATAATGGTCACATGGAGTTTTAATAACACATTTTATGTATGAGCCTGTATCAATGTGTCCTGTGAATAACAAATTATAATCCATAGCATCATTTCCTACATTTTAATAAACTTGGAGATCATGAAGATTACTGTGTCGTACTGAGCGTTGTGCAGCTTGTGGACTCGGTGTCTTGACTAAGGAATAACAGTTGTGGGTTTCTGGGGCTTGGTCACCTCACCATGAACATGCATGCCTTAGACCAGTGTTTTTCAACCAGTGTGCCGTAGCACACTAGTGTGCCGTGAGAGATCCTCAGGTGTGCCACGGCAGACTGACAACAGTGTGACATATTTTTTAAACTTTGCTTGTTTTTTACTCCCAGTGCAGGGGTAGTTTGTAGGAGGCATGGCATAACAGCACAATACATACAGTATGTGTGTGTTTGTGTGTATGTGTATATATATATATGCTGTATTAGGCTACAATGTGTGATTTTTTTTTTAAATTTTGGGATGGTGGTGTGCCACAGGATTTTTTAATGTAAAAAAAGTGTGCCACGACAAAAAAAAGGTTAAAAATCACTGCCTTAGACCACCAGGGCAGCAGGGTAATGGCAGGTGGGGGGAGCTATAAGCTCTGAAAGCACCCCCATCCCAGGAGTTAAGCATTGTCAAAAACGATAGACTCATACAAACATTAAAGTTGAAAGTAAAATAAGTATTATTCTAAACATTAAATAATAGAACCACAAGTAATATGCATATACAATAATGCCAATACTTTTATTTCTAGGATTGTTTTAGAACTCTGTCATGCCTTCCATGTGCATCTATAATTGAAAAGCATGCAGAAGAAGTGCTAAGAATTGTGGGTGGAATTGGTTTCTTCTTCAGTTTTACTGAGGTAGGTTCATCCACACAACTTTTCATGTTTTTGATATTTTGCTTTTAAAAAAAACTTTTTAAATGTTTTTTAAAGGCATTAAACACTATAAATACATTTTATAAACATAGCATTGGGGTTATTCCCCCGCCTCCCTCAAGTTATTGTTGCTGCTATGTTGAAATCTAGTTTTCACTCCATTTTAGTGATGATTTGTTTGCATATGTGCAGCAACTCTCTTCAGATACTTGCAGTAAAACCTAGGTTTTCAAAATGGCGGCACCCACATTAGAGGGTGGATGCATGAAATGTATTTAGTGTTTAATGTCCCTTTTAATGAAGCATATTTAACAGTTTGTTGTAATAAAGTAAATAATACATAGAATATGATTCAGATAACATTTTTATTTCACATTAAAAAGCCTTCTTGAATGTTTGTGGGAAGAATCTTTTGTATTTATTTATAATTGTTGTTTTTTTTTTTAGTCTTACAAGTTCTGCAATTGTAAGAATTGTCTATTTTACACGTTTATTTGGTGCAGTCATATGTTTTAATATTTTTATTCTCAAAATAAAAAGATAAAGCAGGAAATTGTGAAATTTAGTACACATTATTTAATCTCAAAGATCTGAAGAACTTTCTCTGAAATTGTAAACCCATACATTACTCCAAAATTAATTGTTCAGTTTTTTAAAACACTCATGTTAATTAGTAGATGTTTCTGCTAATTCGATGTGCCACTAGTAAATAAATAATACATTTGAAATATGAGTATCAATAAAATATGACTATATTGCTCTGTAGAATATGAAAAAATATGACTTTTATAAAATCTGGAATATTCTTAGTATCTTTTTTTTTAAAGATTCCAAACTTATACCTATACACATTTGGAGTTTCCTTACTGTAGTAAATATTGACATGTCATGTGTTTTATTCTGTATGCTTCTACATTGAGCTCAAAATTGTATAGCATTTATAAATCTACAAAAAAATGCATGACTATTTTGGAGGCCTTAAAATTGTTAGCTGCCTCTAAAGAACTGGTTTTCAAACCAGACCTCAGGCCTCCCTAGCAAGCTGAATTCAGGAGGCCTTAAAAAGCACCACCAGTAAAAAAACATATAAGCAAAATATGAACTAGATCCAACCATTATGGTGGTGCCTTTATTTCTGCCGCTCAATGTGACAGGAGAAAATTGGTAAACCACATGATAAATACAGGAGCCGGAAGACAATGACATTTTTGGCTTAATTACGAGAGAACCTGGGAAATACGGGAAGTTTTGGCGACCCTACGCCAATTAGCAAATAGTACCCGGGTTCTCAGCCTAACTAGCTATGCTTTTAAACACAGGATACCTAAAAAATGAAGCAAATTAGATAATAGAAGTCAATTGGAAAGTTATTTAAAATTGTATGCTCTATCTGAATCATGAAAGAGAAAATGTGGGCCTCCGGTCCTTTTAAATGTCTTGAAATTGTGTGAAAATAAAACCTAAGAGGTCATTTTGTGGAGTCTGAAGTCCAGTATGAACTGTTACAATGACTTTACCAGTGCTTTTTGCTCTGGGATTTATCGCTCAAGTGTAAGGATTAAACGGACAGTCTAGTCAAAATTAAACTTTCATGATTCAGATAGGGCATGCAATTTTAAACAACTTTCTAATTTACTTTTATCATCAAATTTGCTTTGTTTTCTTGGTATTCTTTGTTAAAAGCTTAATCTACTGTAGGTAGGTTCATATGCTAATTTCTAAGCCCTTGAAGACCGCCTCTTATCTTAGTGCATTTTGACAGTTTTTCACAGCTAGACAGCGCTAGTTTGTGTACCATATAGAGAACATTGTGCTCACTCCCATGGATTTATTTGAGTCAGCATTGATGGGTTCAAATGCAAGTCTGTCAAAGGAACTGAAATAAGGGGGCAGTCTGTAGAGGCTTAGATACAAGGTAATCACAGAGATAGAAAGTGTATTAATATAACAGTGTTGGTTATGCAAAACTGGGGAATTGGTAATAAAGAGATTATCTATCTTTTTAAACAAATATCAATTCTGGAATAGACTGTCACTTTAAACATGGACTTTATATGCAAGTGTGAGTTTTCACTTTGTGTTGTCATTGAAAGTATAGAGAGCATTAGTTACGCCAAGATTGTGATTTTTTTTTTTTTTTTTTTTTAACAACCAACTTGTAATACGGGTTCTAGAGGTAAAAATGTTGCGTCCTTGCAATTGCGCTCCACTTGTAATCTAGGCCATAGTTGGTTACTTTGCCAAGCTGTCAATTTTACAAATCTTTTAATGTAATGCCTTTCAATTATGATTACGGGGATACAGTTTTGTGCTCTCATTTTTATGTATAATTATATTATTTTAAAGCTTTTGATGTTGGCATACAACAAATCTTGTGAACCAGCCATTGCTCCTAAACTTTTACTTCCGGTTACTGACTTTTTAGCAAACATACTTGCCAGATGACCTAAAATGTCTGATATATGTTTAAAATGGCATTTATTTATTTTTCTCCAACATTGGTGTGTCCGGTCCACGGCGTCATCCTTACTTGTGGGGGAATATCTCTTCCCCAACAGGAAATGGCAAAGAGTCCCAGCAAAGCTGGCCATATAGTCCCTCCTAGGCTCCGCCCACCCCAGTCATTCTCTTTGCCGTTTGCAAATTAATTTGCATTTAGTCCAAAGTAAAAAGCAACAATAGGAGTTCTTTGTCTCATTGGGCAGGATTAAGAGCTCTTATGAGCTTGTCTTTTTTGTTTTGCTTTGGGCCCAATATAATAAAAGCCTTTTT